>NC_045734.1:14924307-14928672 GCF_008692095.1 Etheostoma spectabile
CCCCCCCCCCCCACACACACACACACACACACACACACACGCACACGCACACACCCTCACCCCTTTCTCTCTCTCTCTCTCTCTCTCTGTTTTGCCAAAGGGGTGTCATGTTTCTACACAGTCATCGAAGGTATACGAGAAACACACACACAAACATGGATGCTCATATTTAGAAGCTGCTGAAAATGTCAACCTTTCAAAAAGAAAAAAAGGGCATTCCTCTGAGGCCAAAGTATGTAAGTGAATGTCAGGTCAAGTCATAGATACATGACTTTAAAAAACAAACATGAGAGCCACCATCATGTGTAAGAATAAAATACTTTAAACAAAAGTCTTTATGCAAAAAGTTCCTAAGGAATAAAAACACCACTTGTGTTTTCCTTCTTCAAAAAAAACGAGAATTTCTTAGAACCCAATTGTTGTAATTTACGAGAATAGAACAGAGAGAAGTGCTGCTGCGGTTTAAACATGCAGAAAGGGAAATGGTGGACTTACTGACACAGCAAGAATAATGCAATCTTGTTATAGAGTTTCAATCACATTTCTACCATTATGTATTCCAAGAGAAACAAGCAAAAGCCCCAACGGACTAACAAATACACACTCTATTTCACACAAACTGATTTAAATCTCCTCTTCCTTTGAGCTGTAAGTGAAAGCTTCATTTAGCTAATGGATGTTCAGCCCAACACAGTGATCCCTGGCAGTTTGTAGTGCTTCCTGGCAGGAGGGACACTGTTGAGCTCCATCCAACGCAGATTATTATTCACGGCCTAATGACCGCTAACCTTTGATATAATCACACGTGGTAATACATGGTCACAATTATTTGGCGCCGTGTTATAGGCCAAAGTGTCATAAGGGATAAATATAAGAGAAAAAAGAGGAAATAATGTAAACGTGAGCAGATTAAACAGTAATATCACTCACCAAAGATTAACATTTGGGTAGATTAGAGGGGCCTTTAATTGTGAGGACATGCAAACGCAACATACATAAAAATGGCACACTCGAATGGACCAAAATCTCACAGACCTACAAAGACAGATGAGTCCAAAATGAACAGAAATTATACAAATACATGCTTAGGAGCTCACAAAGTGAAGCTGCCTAAAAACTGGGAGCTACAGTTACCTGTCAAGAACGTGTTTTCTTTATCTCACTTACTCACTGTAATAGTTTGACTGTGGATTTGGCAGACAGGCAGTGGCTCTTTCGCTCCCTCCCTATAACTAACTTGGACAGTCCTCCGCCCATGGCGCCAGACCCAGGACCTTGCCAACCTTTTACTGCTTTCTAGGATCTGACTCTTCAGTTAGCAATGATCACATTGCCGAGGGCAACACTCAAAATTCCTGAAGTTCCAGTTTGTCCCGCTGTCTTTCAGATTATCTATACTATCTATAAAATTATAATTAAACAGTATAAGTAATTCAATTATTATTATTATTACTATTAATTTTAGGAAACATGTCCTGGATCTAGTTGATATCAATACAGAAAATAACACTGTGACAATATTTTCCCCTTGACATGTACTACTACTAACAGTGCATATTTTATCCAAGTGATTACACTGTGCTGAAATGTGTTAAGATTATTTTTTGGACATTTTAGGCTTTTATTTCCATAGGACAGATAAAGACATGAAAGGGGAGAGAGAGGTGGAATGACATGCAGCAAAGGGCCACAGGTCGCAGTCAAAGCCGCAGCCGCTGGATCGAGGGGTGAACCTCTACACTGTATGTGTTCGCCCGCTCTACCAACTGAGCTAACCTGGCCACACATCAAACTTGTATTTTGATATAAAGTTTATTCATTTTAAAGTCATTGTAGATTAATAAAATGTTAAATTTTAGATTTATATAATTTCATCTGTCTCATCTGTTGTTGCTCTCATCAACAGCGCTCTGACTCAATTGACTGCAGTGCTGACAGTACTATTATAGATAATGGTTCTGTAACTGCGTGGAGTGCTTTTCCACTGACATGATTCTGATATGCTCATTTCCTTGAGAGCATTTCCGCTGCTAATCACTGTAACATAATACTTTTGAATTATCATCTAGGCCTTCTGTCACTGTAAAGGTTATAGAAATTGGTATCTCCTTGAAATATTATTTAAGGTTCAAATGTCATCACATCTGGAGCAAATATCACTGTCATGATGATCATAACAGTGTGTAGTGTGTTTGACTGGCAGGGAGAAACCAATCCTCAGCTGTCATCAACACAAGAAATGCATCAAACAAACTGTCAAACATGCCTGCAGGAGGAAGTACTGAACTTGTAAGAATATGTTTATGTATCTTTGTGTACACTTGTACAATCATTTAAGCATGCACAAGCAGGAATATGTGGCTTCAAATTTTGAATTTAATGTCAATTAAGCTTATCAATGTACATATGTGTGTGTATTGGTGTGCATGATCAGTTAGTAGTAAAATTTGCTACAGTTACCTGCTTAAGGGTAAGGTTATGAGCTAAGTGGTATTTATCTCCCTAATAAATGTACATGGCCACACTCTCTCACCCACACACACCCACACACACACACACACACACACACACACACACACACACACACACACACACACACACACACACTGAGAGCAAAGCATCACTGGGATATATATGAAAATGTCACTTGCCTTTTTGGGCACTTGCCAAGGGCTCAAATGTGATCATCTGACAGATACTATGAAGGGCAGGTGTCTCCTGTTGCAGGGTGTGTGTGTGTGTGTGTGTGTGTGTGTGTGTGTGTGTGTGTGTGTGTGTGTGTGTGTGTGTGTGTGTGTGAGAGAGAGAGAGAGAGAAAGAAAGAGAGAGAGAGACAGAGAGAGAGATAGAGAGTGTGTGTGTGTGGAATCACAGTCTGGCTTCCCTGGTACACAAAACAAAACCCCAATGGTGCCCATGACAACAAATAGTAGAGCTATGGGTGGGCAGTTGCCACTTCCTGTCTGCAACCAATTACAGCCCAGTGTATAAATAGTTACTATTGCATGGCTGGAGAAGGCCAATGGCAATGAGATACAAAACTAAGCTACCTTGTGACTATTCCAAATCACATTGACATAGAAAGGGCGGTTGGAGGGGGGAAGGGGTGTATAGAGATCTAGGGGGGAAGTATTGTGCACCCTCCCAAATACCTCGCCCTTAGTGGAATGTGTTTGGGGGTGGGTATGGGGTAGAAGCAGCTGTCAGAGGGATGTAGGCCCATCAAATACTGCTGAGATTGGAGGGAAGAATGTGTGTGGTGGAGGGAAGAGGAGGGGAGTAATCGTAGCTGTGAGGGTGGTTCTGATCTTGTGAAAGCGGACTATCAGGTTAAAGAATGCGCTGAACTAGCTCAGTTGTGTGATGCCACCTGTGACACAGCTGAGAGAAGGTTATATTAAATAGCTGACTTACATCTGTGACAGTGGCATGTGCTGTCTGTGAGTAGCACGTGTGCTCAACAAACCTTTAAAGAGCTCCTATTATGCTTTTTTTATTTTTACTGCCTTTTAGTGTGTTACATAGTTGGTTTTGTGCATGTACTAGATATATTAAGTACAAATAAACACATTTCACTCCAAATGGAGTTTTCTCTCCCACAAACCTTTTCTTAAGTGCCTGAAAATGGCTTGCCCACAATCCTGTTGTTCTTCAATTAATGATGTCATTCAATGAGAAAGCAGGTCCCAGTTTTTCACATGCGCTGCCCATAGGTGTTGCCTAAGCAAGCACAGCCCGCCCAGTGGCTTGTTTGGATATGGTCGACCAATCACAACAGAGTGGGCCGCCTTCCTTTTTTTAGGAAGGCGGGCCAGGGGCTTAAACAAAGGTGTTTCTGGTGAAAGCACAGCAGCAAATTGGCAGTAGGAAAAACGTAATGGGACCCATTTTAACAATCTAAAGCGCACACCGGGAAGCACAGGTGTGTTTAGGGCATGTAAAAAATCCCTTTTGTCAGTGTGACAGCAGAAACGGGCGCATGGTTCAAAAGGGTTGTACATAGTGTCTGTATTAATTCATAGGTGTGTTTTGGGCGTAATATGCAATAAACCAATCAGAGTTTCATCTCCCGTTCCCTTTAAAAGCCAGGCACGTTTGTACCTTGGCGCATTACTATTTGATGATGGCGGATTTGCACTGTAATATTTTTTGAATCTTTTGAATGTGTGTGTGTGCTGCTGCGCTTCCCTGTGTGTGTGTAACAAGCGTAGCGTGCGCGCTGTGCACAAGCCCATTTTACCAATGCGCTGTTAAAATTCCATGAAATGCTGCGTTACTGACTTTAGACCAGGTTTTTTTTCATATCAAGCATGTTTAGAGGCTAAATCCATGTTTAAAACTTGCCCTGTTTAAGCCTGTTGGGTG
>NC_045734.1:14928682-14929790 GCF_008692095.1 Etheostoma spectabile
CAGGAGGATAACTCGGTGTAGGCAGCACCGATTGTTTTAGTTTTCTCTCTACTGACAGACCTCCACATTTACAAACAACAGAGCTAAGTGTTGAAATTGACCAGAATTCTCCTTTAAGGCTAAATCATTCCAAGACTTTGTGTCCCTAAATTGTCCTTTTGCACAATGCATTAAGGACATCCTACAGTGTAAGTGACAGCAGAAACAGAAAGATCTTCAATGTTTCCTTACCTGGTTACAGGTGCTGATGTCTACTCCGTTTTTCAGGAAGTCAAGGACTTTGTCAATGTTCCCCGCTCTGGCAGCCCGCAGGAAACTGGTGTTACTGTCAGACTGGAGAAATGAAGACATAAGGGAGGCTGATATTAGGAACAGGAATACAAGCATGTTTCAATGTTTTGGCTCGTGAAGTTTCAGGTCTACTTTTGGTATTTGTTGTTGAGGTGAAATATGTTTGAAGGTCACAGTAAGGGCTAGTCCAGAACACAGGTCAGACTGTATTTATTACACAAAGAAATTGTGTATACAAACACTATACAAACAATTTCTTTTACCCAGCACATACACAAAAAAAGACCTAAAGGTGCTACATACAACCAGCAGTTTAAAAGAGAGGGACTCACATGCTCAACATGTACGGTCCGGCTTTCAAAACAAAGAACAAGCTCACATTCCAATACACAGAGGGAGTGTGACTTCATTTTCTGCTAAATTTTCTTTAAAAACCACTATCTTTATGTAGAAAATAGTTGTTTGCTGCTAATGTCCGTAAATAGCAACTTCAAACATTTGACAGACTAGTGTTTTCCAATTTTTATACAGACAGTCTTTAATTTCATTATTTACAAGGTTGGTTTTTTTACCCCATGTTTTTGTCAAGTAATTTTAGAAAGATGGAAGTAGCTTGTATTTTGCTGTGCATGATGAGTTTCTTTGATATAAAGAAAACTAATATAGAGGGTTCAGCAGAGTGTTTCATGATTTCACGCTTGTATCAATAGTTTGTCTGTGTAAGCTATTCCAAATTTAACCACCAGACATCTAGGCAGCACAAGCAGCTGCAGCGCGCACACACACGCACACACACACACACACACACACACACACA
>NC_045734.1:14929800-14931538 GCF_008692095.1 Etheostoma spectabile
CACACACACACACACACACACACACACACACACACACACTTTGATCTTCAATGGAAATTAACTACTCCTGAAAAAAAGAAACAAAAGACAAAACAACAAACATACAAATATAAATTAAACTAAAAATAAGAAGTTTAAAACATACATATTGTATAAATAAAATTATAATATAAATTATAAACAAATAAATAAAGGGATAAAATGAAAATAATTTAATATTTGTCAATAATTAAGTCTGCTGGTATATTACAATGGGCTACAAATAATTACCTTGATTATAATTTATTGTAATGTGGGGATTCTTTTTTCAATAAATTAATTATTTTTCTATAAAATTGTAAGAAAAAAAAGCCCCTAAAAAAGTCCTTAGCCTGAGTCACCAAATTGTTTGTTTTGTCCAAACAACACTCAAAACCTGAAAGACTTTGGTTCACTATCACATAAAGTAAGGCATAAGAAGGTATGGAATGTTAAATGATTAATTTTCTGTCGATTGACAATATTGATTGATTAGGAACATTTACAAAGATATTACTTACAAAATGTTAGTTTTGCAATTAAAGGACTACGGCTATGTTGAATTGAGAGAGTGTTGACGAGATTTGAACCATTTTTTTAGTAGCTTTAGACAATAATGAGTCAACCAAACCTAACTGGGTGTTAACTTGTAAGGTAAGCATAATCAAACTCCTCATCGCATGTCTGGGATGAGACCACACCCTTGTAGGATGAAGGGTCAAACTTCTACACACACACAAACAGTAGTAGCAAAGCGATTGATACAACACACTTTTTTGAACACTTCCTCAATGTAACAGAAAACGTGAAAACTCATGAGCCGTGTTTCTCTTTCCACTTCTTACCAGTGAATCATCAACTTCAGATCCAGAGTCAACGGCTCCGTAGTAGTCAGTGTGGTGGTATAAATCGTGGTCACTCCCAGTGGTCTTTAAAGTTTTATCTGATCCACAGGCCTTGCATGATGCTGCGTTGCCCATGGTTACCATCCAAATGAGTTAATACCTTCCCATCTATACCTTAAAACTGTTGCCTTTCTTCACTCACTGTGTGGTATTATATTATCCAATCCTTGCAAAAGCACTTCCGTGATGTTTGGCTGCATCAATCAATCTTACAATCCATTAACTCCATCCATGTCTCCTCTTAATTTCCACTTCCTTCACTATCACCATCCCTCTTTCCCCTCTCTATGCCCTTTAATTCCTTGCCCAGCAAAATCTCTTCAGTCTTGGATACTTCTGCCTTAATTTGTGAACTGAATCCAGCAAAGACCCAGTCCTGCCTACTATTCCACAAGCTTTCCCTTAACGCTCACATTCTCTCCCGCCTTGGCTATTTTTACCTTTCCAGACCCTCTCCCCAATGAAGACCACAACCCCTTGTTGTGTGTTCCCAGGGTGCATGACAGCTGGGTTTGAGCTGGACTGGGGACTGCATGGTCCGCGGTGATCTTCAGGTCATGATAGAAGTTGAGCCTGAACACAGTACTCAGATCACCTTACCCAAACCTTTGTTTATCATTAGGAGAATGTAGAAAATGTCTGTTGTGTAGATATGGTTCAGAGAACTTGTAACCATGTTTTTACCCATGTCCATCAATGAGCACATGCTTTTACAGCCATGATTGCAGACTATACCAGATACCACTTCATGCTTTGAGTAACACGTTTATATGCCGATTATAATCATAAACAGAGATGGAAAGTAACAAAGTACA
>NC_045734.1:14931548-14931832 GCF_008692095.1 Etheostoma spectabile
TACTGTACTCAAGTAGATTTTTCAGTTATTTTTACTTTATTTTACTATTTATTATTATATATTTATTATTTACTATTACTATTTTTTTACTATTAAAAGGTGGTCTATCAAGTGTGATTGTGAGTGCATGTGGGAGAATAGCACGGACACGCGCCTCACACCGCAAGAAAAAAGTGGAAAAAAAAGTGAGAGAAAAGAAAAAGAAACAAGCTCTCTGGAGGATAACCAGTTGAGATCGTGTGCATCTTTGAGAACTGTCAGTTGTATAACTTATGTTGTCAGTT
>NC_045734.1:14931842-14931959 GCF_008692095.1 Etheostoma spectabile
TGTTGTTGTATTGGTCTATAGTTCTGGTAAATTTAAAAGTTAGATTGTTTGTGTTCTTCACCTGTTAGCTAGGTTACACCAGTTACGTAGGTTACACCTGGCTGTTGATTCGATATA
>NC_045734.1:14931969-14932079 GCF_008692095.1 Etheostoma spectabile
TTGTTGAACGTCCTTGCTCATTAAGATAATGTAACTAATAGTGGGTTTATTGTTTTTATTTACTAGCATATATAATTCCTATGCATTGTGTATGGTAGCCTTTACAATGT
>NC_045734.1:14932089-14932219 GCF_008692095.1 Etheostoma spectabile
TTCTTTTATTACCACACAAACAGCCATAGCAGAGCTACCAACACCCATGTTTGTACTGATGCTTGATTGTAATAAAGCATCAACAGAGAGAAGTTGTCTCAGTCGGTGTTTTAACAGACACACCTGGGCC
>NC_045734.1:14932229-14932754 GCF_008692095.1 Etheostoma spectabile
GAAACCAGAATCAGCTTTAAATCCAGTCCTGATCTAGTCCTCACTAAATTTCAAATAATTTCACTGGAGTTAGTTATTAACTTTGTGTCATCAATACCAAATTGAATCTAATTGGATGAGAATATGTACACAGAATCACACTGGAATTCATATCTTGCTACTCGGTCAGAATCTTATTAACCTGGAATTCAAGTCTCTGCCACAATAACTAAAATATATGTTTTAGGCCTTTTGGAAGACATTTAAAATGTAGCCAATGGCATAAAGAGCCTTTTTTCCATGTCCACTTTAGTTTCTCAGCGTGCTCTCTAGTAACATGTGTGTGGTCCAGGTAGCTTTGTCATTCTCACGGCTACTTTCACTTTTATACTTTAAGTAAATTTTCAAGCCTCTTCTTTGTTACTTTTACTTGCGTAAAGAAGTTAAATCAGTATTTTTTAACTTGATTATCTGTACTTCTACTTGAGTACCGGAAGTGAGTTCTTTTGCCATCTGATTATAAATGCACACAATATTAGACAAACA
>NC_045734.1:14932764-14934213 GCF_008692095.1 Etheostoma spectabile
CACACACACACACACACAAAGATGGGATTGATTGAGAACCAGCTGTAATCTCTGTGTCTGTTCAGGATTTGAGCCGCAGTCAGTCATGTCATGACGGATACTAGATTATACACTGTACAGTGTCCATGTCTGTGTTTACGTTGGAGAAAAAACAAGACAGTATCATAAATTTCTCATTATCAACTGCATTTATGTGTACATCAGGTCACTAATGGTATTCATTTACCACTGTCATGGCCTGTATGATTACCCCAAGTAGACACACAATATTGATTTAATGAAGACAAATGCTGTCAAACACAGGTTTGAGTTAAATAAAGAGTGTGTGGCAGTGTACAAAAACTAAGCTACTTGATCGAGATTTTCACTCATTTTAGTCTCTAAATACTAATTATTAGGCTACTAACTACTGACGAAATGTTTAATATATTAGACATTCTTATCATAGCTATTAGTTATATAATTAGTAATTTTAACTGATGTCAGCCAGCCAAATGACATATTATGTAATTTGGCTGGCTGATATCAGTTAAAATTGTCAGAACACTTCAAACTTCATTCCATTCAGTTACACAGTTAAACATCAATCTAAGTCAGCGCTGAGGTTTAAGGTACAGTATTGAGTGTTAGCCACCTCCGTTTTGGCAGTGCTCAGAGCACCAACACACAGTCACTGTAGTTAGGTTAATTTTTATATGAAATTTTACATTTATTTAATTATTTATGTATTTATTGCCTCATTTATTTGTCATGATGTATTTCAAAGGCATATTTATGTATTTATTCATGTATTTATGGATTTATTCATTTATTTAAAATTGAATGAAACGGCATTCCATAGATAGGTGCGTGAAATGGAAGAAAGTACAACTTGAAGGGAAAAAATGGTAGTAAGTGTATCTGTTCCATCAGACCCGTGTGAGGATGGCTGAAATGTTTCCTTTTAGATGCTGTAACCAATGCATGGGTTAACTCACAAGTCAAATTTCAAAAATTATGATTATTTAAAGAAAAAGCTTCCATTTCTTTTCTTTGGTAAATGTTCATGGTATAAGAGCAATGATACCCTGTGTTCATTATTTAAAAATATTTGACTCTGCAAAATCAATTATTTGACTCCACTATGTCCATTACTTTCTTTTTTCTCATTCTCCATTAACTTGTATTTTATACCATACCCAACGTATTTTTTTAAATAATACCAAAAGGTCTCTCCATACAACCAGCATGTGACCTCCCTCTGAGCTTGAGTCTTTCTAACATCAGTCATCATCAATCTCCCTCACACTACATGGATAAATCATCTGAGAGGACAGCAGGACAGCAACAACAGAACCCTGTACGGTCAACCACATCCACATCTGTGGAACCCCCACAACCAGAGACAGAAAGTAGCCTAACAAAGTACAAATACCTGTACTTTATTACTGTACTTAAGTAGATTTTTCT
>NC_045734.1:14934223-14935044 GCF_008692095.1 Etheostoma spectabile
CTTTACTTTACTATTTATTTTTGTGCCAACTTTTTACTTTTACTCCTTGCATTTTAACACAAATATCAGTACTTTCTACTCCTTACATTTTACAAAATTGGTGCGTTACTTTAGTTTTGTACAAGAGGTCGTCATGTCAGAGAAAAGGGCGGACACGCATCTCACACTTCGCGCCACACGGAGAACAAAATGAGAGAAAAGAAAAAGAGACTAGGTGTCCGGAGGATAATCAGCTGAGATTGTGTTTGTGCGTCTTTGAGAACTGTAAGTTGTATAACTTATGTTGTCAGTTCATTTAAGCCTGTTGTATTGGTCTATAGTTCTTGCACATTTAAAGTTAGTTAGTTAGCTAGTGATATTGTTGTTAGTGTTCTTCACCTGTTAGCTAGGTTGCACGTTGCTTGACTCTAACAAAGCATAAACAGAGAGAAGTTGTCTCAGTCCGTGTTTTAACAGACACACCTGGGGTGAAGTTGGAAACCAGAATCAACTTTAAATACAGTCATAATCTACTCCTCACTAACAAGTTTCAAATAATGTCACTGGAGTTACCGTTAGTATTGTTTGCGTCATCATTACCATATGCAATCTAATTGAATGGGAATACACTGTGCATTACACTTGACCCACCACTAAGATGACTCGACAGATTCGGTGTCATTCTGCATTCATTTGCGGCAAATCAGTGCAGCTTGACGGTGCTAACGTTACTACATAGTAGTATGGACAGCTACATGATTGAAAACAAAGAAAACAGAGATCCAGAGATTTGGAAGACAAGCAGAAATCATCCTTGGCTTTATCTGAGAGAGATGTTTGAG
>NC_045734.1:14935054-14935169 GCF_008692095.1 Etheostoma spectabile
TCAAGAATGACTCCTGGCCAATGTGCTGCAGAACTTCTTCATTTATGTCTGTTGGATCTGCCTATTGGACTGCAGATGGAAATTAGCCCTTGGGCTACAATCTGGCACATTTACG
>NC_045734.1:14935180-14938434 GCF_008692095.1 Etheostoma spectabile
GCAGGTTCATCAATGTGCATTGTCCTGAATTAATAAATAAATAAATAAATAAAATAAAAAGTATCTGTACTTCTACTTCAGTACGGGAAGGGACTAATTTTTGCCATCTCTGCCCATAACCCACTCTCATGTCGAATATACTCTAAAGCCCAAAAAACAAAACAAAACATGGTACAAACTTGTGGATATGATTTTGTCAGAGGATTATGTATGTAAGTTTTACCTGCCGCTTTCGCTCGGCTCTCTCACGATGCCGTCTTCGCTTCTCCCTGGCTTTCTGTAGAGCACTGTACTCTGGATTTGCCTCAAACTCGCGAGC
This sequence comes from Etheostoma spectabile, assembly GCF_008692095.1. Taxonomy (NCBI): domain Eukaryota; kingdom Metazoa; phylum Chordata; class Actinopteri; order Perciformes; family Percidae; genus Etheostoma; species Etheostoma spectabile. Next base: position 14,935,500 of record NC_045734.1, read on the forward strand.
TTTCTTTAGGTGGGCAGCAGCATGGGCCATGACTTCACCTTTTTTACCTCTGTCTTAACAAAATTGTACCACATCTACTCTTAACCTTTGCAGATGCCGAAACTGTGTGTTACTGTATGAACTTAAGAAATGAAAAAAGCATTTAGCTGTGTATGCTGTTTGATATCGGTATTCAAAAGAAAACCACATTCAATTTAGTGTTCATTCGAACTTCTCAACTGAAAATGCAGAAGAAGAAAAATATATGAATTGGCTGCAAAAATGATCCTGTTCAGTCTTCTTTCTCTTTGTCGTTGAAGGATCCAGAGAAGAATCAGCCTTAGTCCCTCCACATCAAGCCAGGAAACAGCTACTGGATTTCCACAATGTCACACAAAAAAACTCAGAGGTCCAAACATCCATATATGCCAATTGAAAATCAACCATTCACAGTCATGTGCAAACACATGAGAGAGGAAGACTGTAAAGAGTTGCTGAATGATGTGCATAAGACCCATCCGATTACACACACACACACACACACACACACAACCACACACACACACACACACACACACACACACACACACACACACACACACTGCTCTATGTGAACAGATGTGGCTACAAAGTATGTTTGTGTGTGTGTGTGTATGTTTGTGTGTGTGTATGTGTGTGTGTGTGTGCACGTGCATGCATGTTAACAGGAAAGTGTTTATTGTGTCAGAGGTTTAGTGAGGCTTCATGCCAAACAGCCAGCTGACAGCCGCAGCTACTCTAGCTTGCTACAGCTGTAAAAATGCACTGTATCCTGAGTAGAAGGAAAGGTTAATGGGGGAGGGAGGGGATAGAATGGATAAGAGGGAAAGAGAATGGGAGAAAACAGGAGAAACAAGGTGAATATTAAAGCCATTTTGTGTACAATTTTCAATTGTTGGTGCCTCCTGGTGGTAGTTACTGAAAAGGTATTCCCCCCCCCCAATGGATCTGAGGGACGGCAAAAACTGGACTAACATTTACATGTAGAAATTAAGTTACATTTTTATGCATTTATAAAGGTTCAACCAACTGAAATTGAAGCATCATCATTATTAATCAATTAATTTAACCCAGCTAGGGTTTTCATGTGTGCCATTTTGGATAAACATGAATACAACATATTCCTTGTTTACATTGCATTCTATCTTCTTCTGTTCATTTCCCTGGAAAAGTTAAATGCAAATCCTTTTATAGATGTTAGAGGATTTGTGCACCAATGTCCACAGAAAAGGGGACTACAAAGACACTGATGGTCTTCTTGTGGAACATAGTTACCCCTGCTATCTGGTGATGAGCATTGCTTAAAGGACAAACCTTAAATTGGTGAGTATGAAGACATTTGATAGTGTTGTGTTCAACAGCAGTTGACACAGAAAGAAGAAGACAGCATAGGGGAAAGTGAGGTACATGTATTAGAGGACATAATGAGAACATAAAGAATACTTAGAATAGATAGATTAAATAAATCAAAACAATAATGAAGAGCATCTGCAAATAAGAGAAAGAAGAGTGGGGAGGACGAGAGACAGGGTGAACTTGGGTACAGGCTGTCCTTCTGTGAGCAAGTAGAGAAGACCAGGCACACCACTCGGTCCAGAGGGGGATCAGAGAGCAGTGAGCAAAGAACAGTAGCTCCCAGTCAATTGCAAGTTACAGACTCCCCCTTGCATGGGGAGAAAGTGGGTCAGTCTGACTCTCAACTGCACTGCACCGTCGGTAGGCTAATGGTGTCTGAAGGAATATGATTTGACAGCTGCGTGTGTGTGTGTGTGTGCATGCATGCGTGCGTGCATATGCCTGTGCGTGTGCGTGTCCATCACCACCAGCAGTAGACGAGTGTCAAGGTCTCCCTCTGTAAATACAGCTAATGCCAGGAGTTTGTAATTTCAGCACCAGGGACAGGGGCACTATCTCACACCTCTATTTCTGTTCACACATTTTGTCTGACATGTTTTCACAGGCTCAGTCAACAACAATAACAACGTCAGCAGCAACATCCCTTTCTACTAGTCTGCTAGACCTGCTGAATCACTCCACACTGTAATGCTGTCTAAAATGCACACATCCCAAGAGCTCTATTCAATTTCATTATGATGTTGTTTAACATTTCTCTGGATGTGCTCTGGTCCTCTAGCACTCTCTGCTGGTGAAACAGAGAATAAGGCTTTGGAGCTTCGATTTTAACACAATTAAATAAATAAATATAAGAAATACCAGAACAGATATAATAACTGTAAAAATGAAAGAAGGAATTACACTCTACTTTGCATTTCTTTGCATCATTATTCTATGAAACTAACATTCAAAACAAGATAAAAAAACATCTTCAGATCTACTTTTCCAGTATTGTTAATCAATTTCTCATTATGTATGTAGGCTATATTATTTCAGATAAAATAACCTCACTATTGTTTTGTAGAATTAGGCAATACACAACAGCAATGTTTTCCAAAAGCTCTTCAAAAAGTAACCCAAAGTGTGACTCTGTTAAAAAAAATCACAGAATCTTAAAATGTTAGTTTTTTCTATTTCCATGAGTCGTATGTCCCAGTAATTTAGTACTTGACATAACTTGATGTTTCTGATAGGCTTTTTTAATGTTTAATATCTTTCTGTCTACACATGATAAACTATGTTTGTATATAACTCATCTAATCTTTTAAAGTCATGAAAATCAAAAATAACACACAGAAAACCTTCCCCGTAACATACACTCTGCATTGTCTACACATCTAAAAGTGGCATCTGCTGTACTGTACTTCTTGAGTTTCAGCTTTAACAGACAAAATCTATAATCTTATTGATCAGCATGTTAGTTAGAGCCGGAAACATTGTACTTAGACAGTACTACAACAGTAATTTTGAAACAGTTTTGTGTGTGTGTGTGTGTGTGTGTGTGTGTGTGTGTGTGTGTGTG
>NC_045734.1:14938444-14940183 GCF_008692095.1 Etheostoma spectabile
TGTGTGTGTGTGTGTGTGTGTGTGTGTGTGTGTGTGTGTGTGTGTGCATACACCCTGTAAGATTGCACCCACACAGACCCCAGTTGGTCGACATTATGCATTGGAAGACAGCTTTGGCTGTGCGTGTGTGTGTGTGTGTGTGTGCGCGCAGGATGTCTTTATAAATACTGTTCTACTAACTTTTCAGTATATATGCATCAGCAAAGGCTGATCAATGGCCTCTATTGATCTCTTCCATCCCTTGTGCAAGACAATGAGGATTAGGAGAATACATTATAAACTAAAGTGTGTGTGTGTGTATGTGTGTGTGTGTCCATTTAGGAGTCAGATTACACTGAGAGGGTGCTCCAAAGAGAGCTGATGTGAGCTCATTTCTATTGTTTTAGCAGATCTTCTCATACATGGGGAAGGGGTGGGGGGGCAGCATGGGTTAATGGTCTGCTTTTCGTTTTATAGATCCAAAGGCTTTTATATGGCCCATTAGAGCTCGAAGATAGACAGATATGGGAGACACAGAAACCAAACCATATCCCTGCCCATGCCTTTTCAAGCTCTTCAAATTGAGTTGATGTGTATGCAGGTTTGGGGTGTATATGTTTGTACTTTATCATGTGCACACACACACACATTTAAATGTATGAATATGCAAAAAGTTGCTTGTAACTGTTTTAAATGTGACATATGATCAAAGTACTGTGTTTCAAAATGTACTGTATATTTCTTTTTTTATTTGTCTTGTTTATTGTTTTCCAACAGCAAATATTGAAAATGCAATATTTCTGTATTCAGTGCTTGCTCTCAACTCCTTGCTCTCAACTCAAGCAAAAGAAATTCACATTCAGAAGTTCACTGTGATGGATTGCCCATTCACAACTTGCTTGTCTCTGCAGGTTTATTTTCATTTCACACTCACCATGAACTAAAATGAACCAGTAGCTGCCTGGGAAGTGGGAGAAATCCTATTCTATTATTTGCTTTAGAACACAATTAGCTGTAATGTATGGTAGTAAATTAGGTAAAACATACAAAAACACTGATGTGTTTATCTAACTTATCTCTGTGCTCCTGGAAGCCACTATCTTATTTGTTTTTGCTGTTATTGCTTTTGATTTGTCTGCCTGCTAATGGAGCTATAGTGTTGAATAGTGGAGTTCTGCTAGTGATGAGCGTATGGCAGCATATAATGCATCTGATAGTTCATGCAGGGAGGATTTTTCTGTACAGATGACTCATTTAGACTACTAGTTGTGGTCATGAAAAATGTATGGGATACATTTTTAATGACCACAATATTCAACCCCCTCTTTACTGCTCCTCACTGAGCAATGCTAGTTTACATTAGCGCTTACATCTGTTTGGTTTAAGTGATGCATATAGGCTTAACCTGGTAAGCGAGTGTGTGTGTGAGTGACAGAAACGTCTTCTTGAAAGTAATACAGCAAAGGGCTAAATTGACAACCTCTGGACTACTTTACACAATTCATTCATTTTCCCTTACTATCAAAACAAGTGTATCACTAAAGAAGTTCATCTAAGAGGCACTAGATGCTGGCCAGGAAACCTCCTACACAGAAGACGCAAGAAACAATACCAACTTCTCATACAACTTCTCATGCACTTTTCCAGAGAAAGCTCAGCTCTGAATGGTTAGGTACCTATGTGTTGAGAAATGTTATGCTATATTACATTGAGTTTAGGCTTTAAAGCGCCCATATTATGCTCATTTTCAGGTTCATAAT
>NC_045734.1:14940193-14943036 GCF_008692095.1 Etheostoma spectabile
GGTTGTACCAGAATAGGTTTAAATGGTTTCATTTTCAAAAAACAGCATATTTTGTTTGGGTCTCTGTTTTAGCTACAGAGTGAGACATCTCACTTCTATACTATCTTTGTTGGGAGTCACACGTGCAGTAGCTAGGTAAGATCACATCAGCTAGATAACTTTTGGTTATTACAAGGCAGGATTAGCTGGGAGACTTCTCCCAAATGAGGGGTACTTGTGGAATACCTGAAGAACAGGGACATGTAAGTAGCTCTTTTGTAGATTATGATGAACTAGTGTGTGTTGTAGCAGTGTTTTGCCATTGAGAACCAGCTAACATGCTAGCACTAGCAAGTGCTACGGTTAGCCACCTCATCTCGGCTAGTGCAGATTTTGAACAGCTCACCCAGAAACTGAAGGCAGGACACATTCAGAAACCCGTTCTCACTCAAAACAGCATGGATAGTTTTTTTTTCAAAGTTTGTAGCCAAAGCCAAAGCTGTGTGTGGAAGCCCCAGAGACACAAAATAACACTTCAAATCACAGAAAAAGTGATTTTTTTTCATAATATGGGCACAGAATAGTTTTCAGAGAAATAACTCCAGCCCATAACTCCACATAAATCCACAACTTGTTTTTATATTACTTCTTGAGCGTAGAGATGTTGGTTGGTGTAATTTGGAGCTTTGGAGATAGCTAGGCTAGTAACTGTTCTCTTGGTGTGATTTTCAGCCTATGACAGTCAGCTGTGGTAAATACCACCAGCAGCCTTTGCTTCACTTTACTTTAGTTCATGGATTCATAATAAAGACAGCACATCCAGAAGGAAATCTGAAAGAAAATATGTATGTATAAATCTAGGCTCAAGACCTAAACTTCAGTTCTGCAGCGTCCACACTGAAGCTCAGACAGTATACGCACACACAAATACACACACACACACACACACACACACGGGGAGGCTGTGGCTCAATGGTAGAGCGGTCGCCTGCCATTGGGAGGTTGGTGGTTGTCATCGGAGTGTAAATGTATGTGAGTGTGTATCTGATGAGCAAGTGGCACCTTGTACGGCCGCTCAGCCACAGTGTATGAATGTTTGTGAATGGTGAATGGTTCCTCTACTATGTAAAAGAGCTTTGCGTAGTCGTTAAGACTAGAAAAGTGCTTTATAAGAACAGTCCATTTACATTTACATTTACACGCACACCTCATCCTTTCCCTTTGGGATATTGACTCTAAACTGCAGCTGACCCTGCATCACATGACTGTAACATGAGAGAATCAACACTGCAGAAGAAAAAAGCATCTAAAAAGACAGACTTTACAAGGTTTTTGTGACAAACCCATGGGCTTGATAAATCAACCAACAAGCTCTACAAACAAAACAATATTATGAAGAAGAATAAATGCTTTAATTTGCTTCTAAAAAAACAACAACAACTGATTTTGCACTCAAAAGTTAACTACAGTGCTATTGTATTGGTAGGCAAGTGTGGAAATTGGTAATATCTAAATGGGTAGTCTATAGTCTGCCTTGTTTGTAAAGAGTGAACAAAATACAGAGCAGAGAGTAATGGATCGGCTTACAGATATGATTTAAATCAATGTCAAGTAATTTTGCAGTCTCTTTTACTGCTTAAGATCAGATGCATAAAGTAACACACATGCACTCTTTCTCTCTCTTCTTGTGCAACAAAACCAAATCACATTACACAGAATCAAATCTATCTATGAAGTGTGGACAAAGCAGGTGGTTAAGAATCCAGATCAGACCACACCCATATATAGTGAGTAATGACAGGAGACTGACTGGGGGGGACCACACCCTGCTGTAACTAAAGCAGTACCACGTACACACCAACAAACACACAAATGGAAACATCTGATTTGTGACTTCGTTGATTTACCAGTAACATGTCTTGCTCCAATCAGCCTTCAGTATTGCAATTATACTAACAACCCTCGCTTCCCACTTCCACAGAAAGACAGGCAGCAGCCATACAGGCAGACAGCAGTGCCACATTAACTGATTGCATTTTGCTACATTAGACCACAGCCTTCAACATCCTTTTTTCAAAGCAAACTATGAGGACTCTAGAAGAATCTAGACATGCAGAATAAACTATGGATTACACCTGTAAATTCATTATCTCCTTCCCGCAACTGACGGAAGGTTTATGAGGTGTTATATCTAAAAGCTGTGTCAGTCAAATGTAATTTGTGCAACTATAACCAATATCCAGTGCTTCTCTGTAAAACAAGAGGGTTAGTTTGATACCCACTGCCTTGTAAATGGCCGTCATAGTAATTTACAGCGTTCCCTTTTTTCCTCTTTGAAGTGCTGCCCAAGTCCCTTGGGAACACATGACGTCAGTTTGCTGTTAATGAGATGAGAGAGAGGCCTAGAAGCCATCCCTCTGCAGATGCTATCAATGTTAAGTAATATCAATATCCTGGTATCAAGAGAAAAAAGACACGAAATTGACTTAGCACATTGAGTCAATGCGCTATGAGACAACACTGAATGGCCAAAAAATCATACTTGGAACAAAAGCAATTGTCCATTTGTGTATAACTTATCTTAAAATCTGACTATTGACCATCTCCAGACCACATCACAGGCCAACCAAACCTGACATGATTAAAGTAACACGAATCCCTGAATTAGAGGTCATAAGAGTGTGGACATAAAACAGGCATTTGGGTGGTTTGAAAAGGTAAACTGCATTCATCTAATTCTCCAACAGGAGTTAAAAATGGCATCACAGCATCTTCCTCAGCATGTGGCAAAAACATTCTGGAGTTTTTCAGACATATACGTGTGTGTTTGTGTGTGTGTGTGTGTGTGTGTGTGTGTGTGTGTG
>NC_045734.1:14943046-14971176 GCF_008692095.1 Etheostoma spectabile
TGTGTGTGTGTGTGTGTGTGTGTGTGTGTGTGTGTGTGTGTTAACACAGTGAAAAGCTTTGATGTGTTATCCTGTGAGAAAACCACTTACTCAACTCAAACACAGTGGGGAGAGAAGAAGAGGAGGAAGCTTAAGAAGGAGCTGACGAGCCAGAGCATATTTACATCAAGGTATTTGAGCTTGGCTTCTGAGAAGTCCATTGATCATCAACCACGCCCTCCTCTGTCCCTCTTTCTGATGGGAAACAGTTATAAGGCCATAATGAATAATTAACATCAAAATGGCTCCCAGTCCAAAAACACCTGCCCTTCTATAGAGCGGGACTGGCAAAAGATGTATCTTCTTATCTGTTTGCCACTTTTTACTTTTGTTTTCTTTTGATGATGAACAGAAAAAAGAAAAGCATGGTGATGTTGGCGCCGACGCTGATGACAAACTATGATACAAGTGATGCTACAGCCTTTCAAACATCCATCAGGATGAAATAGGGCAGTGCGGGAGATGGTTTCACATACAACTAGGCCACCACAACTAGACTGCCAAGAAGGTCAGTCCAGGACACAGTGTCAGCACGCAGTTTGTTCCCAAATATAGACATGTTGATGGCCCATAAGGACTTTGGATCCACGACAGGAATTCCAATGCTATTCTCACCACCCTATCACCATTACACAGTAACTCACACAAAACCCATAGATAACATCTTATGACTTGTTGCATCAGAAGCCATCAACAAAGCTCCTTGGTATTTGGTGGTCTGAGTATCAAGCCAAATATGATCACTCTCTAAGATGGATATCAATATTTCTGTGTCAGTTCTTCAGGTCAACTTTGTCCGGTAGACATGGTATAGAACAACAGAGAGAAGGTCAGAGCTGAAACAAGAGTTAATCAATCAATTAGCCGATAAAAAGAAAATATATTATTTTGATAATCAAATAATTGTTTGATTTACTTTTCAAGAAGAAATGGCCAGACTTTGCTGGTTCCAGCACCTTAAATGTGAGGATTTCTCTCTGTTTTATATCATTGTAAATCAAATATATCTTTGGGGTTTGAACTGTTGATTGAACAAAACAAGACATTTGAGGAATAATTAAAGACCATTCAAAAAAAAAAAAAGAATCAGCAAATTAATCAATGATAAAAAATAATCTAGTTGCTGACCTAAAGAAGATAACAATAATAATGAAATGATTAGCCAATTATTCGATTAGCCATTCTGTAAAAAAAATTATAGCCAACTTTTTTGGAGTGCTGTTTAGACAAAACATTGCAGCTCTTATAGTAACATCCCATCCAAAGATGATATTATGTCAAAACAAAGACTGCATACCAACAACAAATGTGACTTAGTGGGTTTTGTCTTGTCAGGACATTGCGGCATGATATCAACTGGAAATCAAGTGTTTCTGATGAGGATGTTGCTGGTAAAACTCTATATAGAGAACAGGACAGTGTACTGGACAGACATATCTTGCTAAATGATGCCATTTTACAGTAAACAACAATATGGAGCCAAGCATGTATTTCACAGAGAAAAAATTATTAATTCTTAATGGGATTTGGTAACCATTAGTAGAGGTACTGGAGTGGCTGACTTGCTTTGGTCATTCACAGGTCTCTGTGTAAGCACTGAAAACAAGTGCTCTAACAGCTTACAGCTACGTAATGCTACACTGTGTAATACACACATACACCCTGTAAAACTGCAACCCCACAGAACCCAGTTGGCTAAACATTCCTATTTGACATTATGCATTGGAAGATAGCTATGGCTGTGTGTGTGTGTGTGTGTGTGTGTGTGTGTGTGTGTGTGTCTGTGTGTGCACGCGCGTGCGTGTGTGCGTGTGTGTGTGAGGCTGTTCAGAGGTAATGTAATGAAGGCCATGGCTCCATTAGGACTCCCTTCCTGCAGAATCCCATCACACCACTCCCAGTGGAGAAAGAGAGATAGACAGATAGGCAGGCAGACACAGAGATGCAGACAGAGCGGCATAAAAGAGAGAGATGAAAATGTCAAAGGCTGCAGTGAAATCTGACCTACTGGCATATCAGGATCTTAGTGTATGGGACCAGTAGTGCGCAGGAGTGTGTGGCAGACAGGGTGAGGGAAGAGAGACTTTTGTGTTTTGCAGGATTGAAGCTCATCTCTGAGAGCTTATATCTGAAGGTAGCCGGCATGTCTCAAATGAAGGCTGGAGGGTCAGAGCTTTCAATTACCAATATCAGACTGCATTATACATACAATCCAGTTCTGAATAGAGCTCTGCAAACTGAGCCCCTTAAGTCTCCACTATGCAACCACAAGAAAGTGGACTGGCACAGACAGAGGATTGACAAATGATGATGCAATGTCTGTATTGTTCAGATAGAGGATAAAGCAGACTAAAGGAAGCAATCGCTCAGCACCACCCAGCCCAGAACATAAATGCCCAGTGACACAGGTTCAGTGAGCACACACACTAGGACACACAGCCACTTGGCTCGGTAGAAGCTATCCTTCTCCAGGACAATCACAATAGAGACAGGCAGTATTTTTAGATCTGAATGTAAAATCAACACATCACATTGTGTCCCTTTGTCATTTTCTCTTTTTTTGCCTCATATGCGTAAATCTGTTAACTATCAATTAATCTTTTTCAACTCTATCGCAGAGTCTACCCCAGCTTACAGAATCAGTCCCCCCAAATCACAGACTTAGACGTAACACAGATTTAAACTTAACCCCAATTGGCATCAAGCCATGCATAGTGTCTTTCTAGAAACATGTCCTGTTTACTCAGGGTAATATAGAGACATTGCTTTGCACAATCTTACTTGTAAAGAATTCTTTTGTCAGAGGTAAAGTAAAAACTATCCAGCAAGTTCTGTTCTGTGGATATTCCAAAGAAACCAGGTCATTGTCTCTATATATCAACAGGGTTAAGTGCAACTACACACTCAGAAGAAGGTAGATTAAATGATATATTTTGGAGTACAACAGCCACCATTTTCTGAAAAAAGGTACAACAATGTAACATACACTAACAAAAAGAACCTAAAGCTTTGTTAATCAATATTTCTTTCAAATTTACAACGAATGAAATAACTACATGTAATATGAAATAGGTCACATGCAGTGGTAAACCCACACATACTTCTCACCCAACTCTCTTTAAAGCTCTCTAGCCTCTTAGCTCAAAAAGCACTGATGAAACCACGTACACTACCTTCCCAGGACCAAACTGCAGATGGACAAAGTAGCAGCTAGCTGGTGAGGAAAGTAAAACATTCAGTCAGATATTTTACACAGGAACTGGAGGAGACCCAAGAACTAAAAGGAGAGTGAATATTAAACTTACATATGTACACATTTAAAAAGATTTATCAACTTTTTGGGAGGTATTTTCATTATACAGTAGAGCACATTACGATAAGCAGACACAGGCAATATATCAATAGTATATCAATATCGTGAGACAAGACTAGATATCATCTTAGATTTTGCATATCGTAATATTGTAACATGACATAAGTGTTTTCCTGGTTTTAAAGGCTGCATTACAGTAGAGTTATGTCATTTTCTAAACTTGCCAGACTGTTGTAACTGTACTATTATTTGCCTTTACCCACTTAGTGGTTATATCAACATTACTGACGATTATTTATCAAAAATCTACTTGTGTAAATATTTTGTGAAAGCACCAATAGTTAACACTACAATATTGTCGCAATATCGATATTGAGGTATTTGGTCAAAAATATCGTGATATTTGATTTTATATTTGATCCATATCGCCCAGTCCTAGTTCAGAGACCTATGGCTAATTTGCTAATCTTTTTTCTGTGTATGTGAAGAACATATCAACACCTGTTTAAGCAGTGCCGCTTTAGATTTCTCAATGCTGAAAAAAACCCTGATTGCATCAAAGTATGAGCTTGATGGCCCCACCCTAAAAGAAGACACTAAAGTGTGTGTGTCTGTGTGTGTGTGTTTGTGTGTACTTGTGTGTATATGTAGCACTACAGTCCATTACTGAAATCACATTAGCCTGGGAGAGTGCACTGAGACAGGAAAGTACCATCTTCTGACTCACTCTCACTGAATACATAAACACACACATTACACGATCCGATCTTGGTGGTAACACTTAACATACATTTTCTTGTTTATGCCATACATTATGAAAACATACTAATAGATATACTTGAAATAGTTATTAGCAAGACTTATATGTTATGGAGAGGAATAAGAAGCTGCATAGTTGCCTAACAGTGATATCAGAATTTCAGTCAACACAAGGACAGACTTACTGGCAAACCAGCCCAGCCCATGAGTGGCGCGCGCGCGCGCGTGCGCGCACACACACACACACACACACACACACACACACGCACACTCTCTCTCTCTCTCTCTCTCTCTCTCTCTCTCTCTAAGCATTGCTGAAGAGGAACCAAAAACAAACACAGCCTACTTCACAGTGTGTGAATAAGTGCGATTGTGTGTATCATGCAGAAGGCTATTAAACTATCTCTGTTTTGTCTTTTTCAAGTTTGACACAGTCTGCCTACTAAAATTCACAAGAGCCCAGTAGCCTATTCGAGTTACTAGGCCTATACTAGATAAACGAGTAGGCCTACCAATATGTCAAGTTTGAGGCAGAGGGGTCAATGGAAACAACACGGATACCCGCCCTATATCCCATGTAAACAGTAAACCTACAGTGGTGATAGGCCTATATGAAGTTGTAAACATTCCTCACTGCAGCCTGTAATAGTGACTATAGTGGAGTCAGCGCAAGTCTGGTGGTGTTTATTTTGACGGGCATAAGAACTAGCACAATTTTAGTCTCTTATGAAAACAGCTGGTATTTTCTCAGCCGAGTTGCTTGCTCCTAGTAGCTAATTTGAACACAATATGCAACATCTGAGGACATCTGAGAACATCTGAGAACATCACCAGGGCCGATGTGCTAAGCACGGCGACGCCTTTGAATGCTCTCCCTCAATGCACATCATCGGCAGCGGTTTGGGCTGCTCGTTACACAGCTGGCTGGGCCAGTCAGTGCAGAACAGCAGGCTGCGGACACCCACCTGCCGTATACGGTTCTGGTGCAGCGGTGGTGGAGGTGCACCCTCGAGAGACGTGTTGCTCGAAGAGGCCATTTTCAAGTCTCCATCGGAGCCGCCGCCCCTGGAGAGACTTCCTTCAGGGCTTTTTGACATTCTGTCTCGGGCTGGCTGCTGCTGGTCCGCCGACGCGGGCGGTGAGGGTCCTTGCAAGGTGGATCTCTGTGGGGGGCCTCAGAATCCACAAGGCTCGGCCGGGCCCGGGATCATTCTGCGGCGTCACAAACAGTCTGTTATGATATGTGACAAAATATGATACAGTGATTCTTCCAGATTGTCAAACCAAAACGAGCGCTCCCTCAGTTCAGAGATGCTCCCGGTGTGTTGTTGTAGCCTGCGTGTATGTGGTGTGGAGATGTGAACGCGCGAATGCGCTTCCACGAAACTCCGCAGGATCAATGTTGCCTTTAAGGACAGTCGGAATCTCTACCGTCATACTTCAGTAACCTCCAAGCCTTACCGGTGTAGAAAGTGACCATCCTTGCTGACTCCAAAGGATTGATTACCCCCCTCTAGGCTATATTCTAGCTACAATATATAAACACCTGGCTATAATAATCCACTATGGTGTGACATGATAGAGTTTAGAAGGCGTGTCGTCCCTCACAGAAATCATATTTGTTTTGTCATGTTTCAATTCTAAGATTGTAGGCTACTTTATAATTTTCTGTATTTTTAATACTTTCTTATTTGGTCCAGTCGGGGTGGGTTGGGGTGGGCCGGGAGGGTGGTGATATGTGTGTAAGAAAAAGAAAAACTCATGTAGGCTTATCTATACTGATATGTCTTTGTTTATAATCTCTAATTCTCAATAAAAGCAGGTTTAAAAAAGGGCAGTTGGGAATGTTGTAAACACAATTTGATTAGGATGATCAATTTGAATGGAAAACTGCAACTCCACTTTGCTGATATACGATCTGAATGGGGCAAGAAAAATAATAAAAGTATTTTAAGTGAAGTATGAAGTATGTGATTAGTTAGAGTAGCCTATGGTGTGTCTATTTTTTTTTAAACTTTTTGTCTGCATTAGTTATTTTTTAACATAGCCTGCACCATCACTTAAAACAGCAGTTACACGTCACATCACATGCACTCATCATGTATTACCACTGAGAAAAATAGCTCTGCTCCACTTGATTCATGTTCTAAAATAAGACACATATAGGCCTGTATCAAAACATTTTGTGACCAGATCAGTTTTTACCAATGGCACGTGAATGCACCAGTGAGAAGCAGCAGTGTGCTCCTGTTTTGCCTTTTTGTGTCCCCCCCACCCGTCGGTGCTTCTGCAGCAGCAAGTTAACAGTGTGATCCAAAATTAAATGAACACTGTAAGGTTGCTTAATACACAAGTATGACATCATCGAAGCCCAGGCACATTTGGTTGGACTTACATAATGTAAGCTCCCTCTTATTAGTATTCTTACGCCCCCACCCTTGGCCTGTGTGTCCTCACTGGGCTACAAATTTAATGGAGGTTGACAGGGCAAAATCAATAACATTGTCTTGGAAGGCATTTAAAAACCAGCAGAACTCGAGGAGGGCGAGGTGAAAAAGAGTAAGAAATCATGTTGTTCCAAGTCAGATATTATTCTTAATTAACTTCTCTTTAAACTGAATATGAAAAAACAGGAATAAGGGTTGACCAGAGGTGCAGCATTTCTTTATTCCAAACGCACATAACCTGTATTAAGACTAAGACTATAATGTTTCCCTGCCTTAGGTACAACTTGATTCATTCTGCTAATTCCAACATGAAGGAACTTTTTGGTAGTTTCTTTTCAAAGATTTAGAAATTAATTACTATAAACGCACGCACACGCACACGCACACACACACACAACCTCTTACTACTGTCAGACTTTTGTCACTGTAATGGTAACATTTTGGACATGAACTGTAGGTCTGGTGTAAGACTATTCAATCTGTATTGGTGAGCATCCAAAATCAAATATACAGGACCAAGGTCTTTTCCATATTTTGTTTTATAACTTAATGAATGTGCCTTAGAAAATAGCAACAGAAAGCAATCACTTTGGACACAGTATAGCATATTACCTCAATCTTTAGTAATTCCTCTACAAGTCCAGAGAAATTTGGTCAAGATAGACATACTTTTAAATGGTTAGCACAGATATATTAGATGTAAAGACTTTATAATACCACAAGGGTTTGCCTTAGGTTCACTGCGCACCAGTTGCTTGATACCGTACGTTAAGTACAGAGTAAGTACCATTTCAAGTACCATGAAAGTACAAAATCAACTGAAGTCTCCATTATTATGTAATCTTGTGTCTCCGTCTTTTAACTTAGAGGGGCCTAAAGTTGTTTCATCAAAGTCTCGGGCCACCAATGGTTAAGTGTGTGCACCGTGCATAATGGTAACCGGGAGGAAAAAGGGGCCCGACAGCAAATGCATGCTCCTGGGCCCACAAACTGCCCATGCTTGTGAGCGTTCTGTTATGTTGCAACTCATTGCTAAGTATGTTATGGCAGTTTCCCTTTTTCTTACAGCATGGCCTTAGAAATAATAGTTTCAATTTAAGTATCATATCACAAGTAACCATATCTAAGAAAAGACTGAAAACATGACACCTCAAGAACCTAAGGCCACATTATAAAGCTTTTACCCAATCAGTGTCAATCCTTGATGACCGACTGCTGAGTTTATCTTAACTATGTGACATGCCGACTCAACCTGTACGGTAGGGATATATGTTTTACAAGCACCTATGATGATGCTTTTCTTTATTTTATATATGCAACACTGCCCTCTGTTTCCACTGCATGGTATCACACAATATTGTCCTACAAGCAATGTCTTACCTATCATGGCAGTGGCCAAACTATTCAAGACTTAAACACATTACATAAAAAGGATATATTGCGATAGCCTTGAATACAAAAACCGGACAGGTAAATATATAAAAAATACTTTATTTTACAAACAAGATTATCATTCAAATGTTCCAATCAATGACAGTAGCACCAGAACCACCAAAAAACATTAACAATGACAAACAGAAGACAAGGACACATGGTGGGAAAAGCTTAGAGCTGGAGTGGATTTATGAGTCTTTTTTTAATGCGCGGAGAGTTGGTCTAGGTTGTCGTGGCTGCGGCTGGAAAGGTGGGCCTCCAGAATTTCCCCAAACAAATTCCTTTTCAGGAGGCTGTAGGCCATTGGCAGAAGTTGCTTGATAACCTTGTGGAAATACTGGGGGGAGTCAGGAAACCAAAGATTAATAATGCATTTCTTTCTTAGTGGCTTTGCAACTTTCAGGCTTTTCCTTGCCTGAAGCAGTGGTTCCCTAACCTTTTGGCTTTTAAATCCCTAAAATTGTGAGGATTGCGTTAATTTTACTCTCGCAAACCCAAGCGCACCTAACCCAATGTCACAAGACGCTGCGGGAGCACTGTGCAGAATGGAAAATACTGAAAAACAATCTGTGAAGAGATTTATTCACAGAAAAACATGCTTTTGCATACAGGAAAGTAAACATATCTCAATTGTCCGACTAGTTGGTTTTATACAGTATAGCTAAAGCTATAATGCAAAGTTTCTGTCGCCCCCATGAGGAATTCTAAGTAATACAAACACTACACTACTGTTGGTGCATCCACACAATGCAAGCCTTCTGTGATCGCACCACCCTCACTAATCTACACAGTTGCTAGTAGGTCAAGGACGATACAGAAGATTAAAAAACCAGATGGACTCTTCAGAAAAGGTAATTATGTTGTTATTTTTATGTCCTCTTTGTCTCCAAAGCTGAATGTTGCGCTTGTCCTTTCTCAGTGGTGTCGTAAAACGCATCCCTTTTGTAAACGTAGCCATACTGAGAGAAATACAGAGAGATTTTTGTGGAGCTGATAGGCTTCATTAGCTTTGTATCAACCTCTTTTGGCAATGGTTTCAATGTAATGGACGTTCATCTATATAATATAATTGCGCACTATGAATGTGAGAGTTAAATTGGCACTGTGTGCAACACTTTGTGAGACTCACATGTGATCCGTAACAGAAGAGGTCCATTCCTAGTTCATATCCCATGCCATAGTCACATTCATCGTTGGCAAACTGAACAAACGTAATCATCTCCTGGAGAGGTCCAAAGGCCTTGACACGCTCTTCATCATTCCGGGCTTCGGCAATTGCCTTGAGGATCTTTTTGAGACCAGCTGGATAAAGAGGAGGGAGAAAAAGAAATATCAAGTTATCACTCATAGGAGCTATGCCAGGAATTATACACATTTTTAAGGTTTGGTAAAACACACAATATATAAGCTCACCATCTGTTTCTGGTAATTCTCTGTATCCTACATCGTTCTTGTCCACAGGTACAACAATGCCGGCACCATGGAATGTCTTGGTGACCACCTGTGGAGTGATAATAGGTTAAGAAATGACCTGGTAAACATAGCTGTACTTATTTAACTATTTACATAATTAATTATTATTATTATTATTATTATTATTATAAGAAATAGATATTATATTGAGTATTGAACTGATACACTGCCGCAGGGGTTTGAATTTACAGTCCTGAGGGACAAAACATAACGTATGAGGTAGTAATTAGGAGCACTATGAGCGAGTTCTTAAAGCAATTGGCCGATAGATAATAGCCAGGTTTATTCCATTGTATAAGTTACCTTCTTGTCCCTTTGCTTCATGTCTTTGGTCTTCTGCTCCAGAGACAAGCCCAGAGTCTCTGCCCTGTCTCTCAGCTGTGCCTCCAACCTTTCCAAAGCTTCTCCCCCTGCTTTCTTGCTGCCCCTCTCTTTCCTTCTCCTCAACAGACACAGGCTGACGGAGGCAGGAACAAAGGGATCAACAGTGGGTAAGAAGACATTCAGGGAAGTAGACCGTGTGATGAAAAAAAAAAAAGTCATATTCAATAATGTGAAGACAATCACAGACATAATAGGCAGTTTATCACAGTAGGTAAGGGGCACCAATCACCTTTCATGATCACTGATCTAAGCGAATGAAAATCAATCAGAACATTATTAATATTATTTTAATTTTTAATTATTTACCTTTATTTAACCAGTAAGAGACTCATTGAGATAAAGGACAAAGACAGGCAGCAGTACAACCACACAACCTCAAAATATACAAAAACACTAAAAACTAAACAACTGACACAGCAAATCCCTTAAAGTCCACCCCAATCTTAACCCTTGTGTTGTCTTCCTGTTGACAGTGCAACGTTTTGTTTTTCTGAAATTACATATATTTATTATTCAAAATGCATTGGTTGTCTTTTTCAAAACTTTTGTTTTTCTCCGATGTTATTGTCTTTTTTTCTGCACCTTTTAATGTTTGTGTTTTTTTCCCCCAATGGTTTTGAAGCTTTTGCAAACATTTTTGACACTTTTTTCAACTTTCTTTCATACATTTTTTTTTTAACGCTATAAAATTCAATAAAACATCCAAATTTAAAGAAAGTAGTGGGCCGTTCATTTATTTTTGTGAGTAGTGTGTTGTGTGCAACAATCTGCGTTATTTTTCACTAGATTTGTTTGAAAGAAACCCACTTCTCTGATAAAGACTTTTTTTTTTTTTTTTTTTTAAATGGGTCAAGTTTGACCCAAGGACAATACAAGGGTTAACACATCAGGCAAAACATCTACAGCCAGATGTGGCTGCCTCCAAGTGAATCAATTATTCAATGATTACTGGAATTTATACTCACCATTTGCTACTGGTGACAAATGCAAGGTGCAGTGTCAGTGTGCTCAACTTGTAATTTGATCATGTACTACAAAATTTAAACATGCCATAGCCAGATAGATAAAATGTCCTCTACTTTTCTAATGACTCATACAGATTAGACTCTATGGTGAAATTCAAATTACCTTTATAAACTGATTACAAGTAGAGAAAATGTTTCTGTATGGTGAATATGTGGTGGTTAGTACTCACAGGACAGCAGCAAACACATTGTCCCCCATCTGTGTGATAGTGCAGCCTTTTTTGGCTTCATTTTCTCCGACAAACGAAGGTAGGGAGTCTGGAGAGTCTCTGGTGGATTTTGAGAAAAATGAACAATAGAATTCAGTAAATCAGAACTAATCATGCACCCCTCACCCCACTGGCTAGAGTGTGTTCCCTTCAGATTGACTTCAGATGGCAAGTGGCAACAAGTGTTCTATACCTGTAGTAGCCGATGTGATGCTGACTGTCTTCACTCCCCAGAAGGATGGTCTGAAACTCTGGCGGGTCGTATAAATACCTCCAGTGAATGTGGAAGTTAGGCTGAGGATTCTTGGAGTTTTTGTGGGCTCCTGCCAGGATGTCAAAGGGCCCAACCAGCTGCAAACCCAGTGAGTCTTTCAGTGCACCTATATAGATTAAGATTAAAAATAGAATTTATTGATACTGAAATTAATATACAGACATCGATCAAATGCTTGAGTGCACTTTCTGCAAATTAAGCTTTGACAGATTGTTTTGATACTTATAATCGTTATGTCTTTTATATACACAGTTTTACATTCCACATCTTTGAGAAAAAATATACAAAACCTATGAAAACTCAAAGAAATGTTCAAGAAACCAAATTCTTTCAGTCGCTTCCCTTTACCTTGGTATGGTCATTCAAAACACATGCCATTCAGTTAAATATTTGTACAATATTTTATGAGTATGATTTAAATATTTGATTTGCAGACTCATGTATGCTTATGTTGTTACTAGTTGGTTGATGTTGTGATTTTGGCAAGGTGTTAACATCACAAATTGTTGTAAACATAGAATTACTGCTCTGAACCCTGTGCGTAATGCTTTATGATGGCACTGATGGCACTGCTGGCACAGCAGGAGGACTAACCCCCGGTGGAAAAATCAGGAGAGAAAGAAACTGTGTACTGAATTGGGGGCAGCCAATTCCAGTCTCCAGAGGGAAATAAAAGACAGGTAAGTGTTTTTTTAAATAAATATAATCTTCAACTTCATCACTAAGGCTTGTTTGGATACAATATAATAAAATAATATACCTTATCATGTTGGTCTGGTATCTCAAAGCGAAGTATTAGTAATATAGGTAGTCTATAGATCAGGTTTCCATACACTGTGCGAGAACAGGCCAAAATTATAATATAATTTAATTTAAAAGCAATTGCCAAGCGTCTGAGAGTTTTTTTGCTTTTTCCCAGCCAGTGGTCATGATTTGATCCAACGAAAGAACTGCCAGGGTCATTAACAAACTGATCAGTATTTGTGGGGTGCTTTGCATTGACTTTTTATGGTTAAAAATGGGTGTGTACAGGGCGGGATAAGAGGCTGATTAACGTACGCACACGTTGTGGGTAATCTGTGATTTATAAAGGGAACATTCCTTACAGATGTGCGTACGCACGATTTTATAAATCTGAATTATGTTTGGCGTAAGCCATTTTTGGCTTTTGGGCGTATGTACACTTTTAGTAAGGATCCTATTGTCCTATCAGTATTTCTATAACAAGATGCATACCACGGGGGCTGTCAGGACAAAGCTCCTTGCAGAAGTCCCAGAAGTGGTACAGATCTTCTGGCATCTGAAGCTTGTACAGTTGCACTATCTCCTCTCGTTGCTCTGAATCCACCTCGGACGTTGCCACGGCTTTGGATTCATCCGTGCGGGCTTTCTTCAAATCCCCATTGCCTGTACCCGACTCCTAAAAGAAATGTATTGTAGGAAAAACAACTATGTTATACACAACATTTGTGTTGTGTTTAACGTCAGTCTTGTTGTCAACTCAAGGGATGTTAGTGTTGATGATTGTGTGTGATCTAAAATATGTTAAAGAAATAAAAATAAGTTTTAAAAAAAAGAAATCTTTTAGAATAGCACAATCAAACTCAACAACCTCACAAACAACAGACTCCAAAATGATCAAGGTGAACTCTAAATTAGAACAAAAACTGATCATTATAGCCCTCATTAAGGAAGGGTTTATTGAAGGGTTGTTGGTATTAACAAACTGTCAACTGCCTAGCATATTGTTCCACTATCCCTTTTAAGTGGAGCTGTGTTCAGTGCGCTGCATTTTGTACCCGGCAGAGGGAGGTAACACAGCGGTGTTTCCTACAACAGACCAGCCTACAAACGTTACTTAACTACAATCCTCGGTTATGTTCCACGACTCAGCGTTGCGGACTTGTGTTAATGCAACAAACATCGAAATGGTAGGTTATAACCGGGCGTGTAGCTGGTTGTGGACGCCACTGAACAAGCCGCTTTGCAGTTGTGGGCAGCAGTGCTGCTGCCATGTTGTCGTCTGACCACTGCTGCACACACAGCGTGCCAAACAGTTCTGCCCTTTAGCGTTCAACAGAAGTTGCTTTGTCTCCTTTATAACCACGCGCAGCACAGCTCCTTGCTTGGCAAAACAGCATTTTTAGCGAATATAACTGCAGAACAACAGAGGGGGTCAAAAGATTGTAATATTACCTGACTGGATTTGGGTTTTCTTTTTGCGCGCCCTGTCATTTTCTTCCTCTTGTCTCCCCGTCGGCGTCTTCTTCTACGGGTCGGAATCGGCAGCAACTGCGTCGCATTAAAGCGCATCACTGCCCCCGAGAGGCTGGGTTAGCTAACTGCACAATCCTGAACCCAACCACCCAACTGCCCAACTTAACAAACGCGTCAGCAACTACATTGTCTTAATACGCCCATGCCCATTGCCCCACTACCCACAGAGCTACATGTGTTTTATCTTTATCTTATAACACAAAGCGATCCATCCATACATTTAAAACTAGGGGGGTTATAATGTCTGTTTGTAGTCTGTACCTTTATCTCAGCCACAAAGGAAATTGTCATGGTGATGTGTGCAACAATATCAGTGTATTTAATGTCTTTGGCTTTTCTGGCACAATATCACATTTACTCACTATAATTAATTTTTTTTTTTTTTTCAAATTAACTATCAGACATCAAAAGAATTATGCTATGAAACAGAAAACACAGACGGTATCTAATTTTTAGTGCCTACAAACATGTACCTAGAGAGTTATACTATATATATATATGTGTGTGTGTGTGTGTGTACATGCATACATACATACATACATACATGCATATTTTATTTGCATGTTTTTATTGTAGTATTGAGTATTGTACACTGTCTCCTGTGGGCGCCCTTGTAGTAACTGTACTGTATAGCTTAATGTGAAATCTAAATGCGATGTGTAAATTGACGACATGGGGTTTAATTACATTTAACATTGTAAACCTGGAAACCCAATAAATAAATCAAAAAGAAAATATTGGTGTATATCCCAACACATTAGTAGTCAAAGTTCTGATGTGTGGACACTACACAAATATTTAGTCAAGATGTGTCCAAGAAAGAATGGA
Organism: Etheostoma spectabile; assembly: GCF_008692095.1. Classification (NCBI taxonomy): domain Eukaryota; kingdom Metazoa; phylum Chordata; class Actinopteri; order Perciformes; family Percidae; genus Etheostoma; species Etheostoma spectabile. Next base: position 14,957,509 of record NC_045734.1, read on the forward strand.
CAACAAACAGGTGGTGCAGGTGGTTACAATTCCTCTTGTGTCTTCATCCTCTGTCTTGTCCTCTATTCCTCTGTCTGCGTCTTTTCCTCATTGTTGTTATGTGTTTCCAGTGCTGCACAACTACTATTTTCACAATCTTCTTCATCTGCTTTCTCAGTAAGTTGCATCCAGTTTTCTCTGTTCTTCTTACAACCCTTCAGCAGTGGGGAGCAGGTGTTGAACAGTCTAGATACAGCCTGAGGGAGACAGAGACAAAGAGTGTGATGACTGGAGTGATGGAAGAGTGGAAAATAGAGGATACGAGAATAGAACAGCATTAGGACAATGTTGTGATTTTCTTTTCCTTACAAACAAAAACACATAGGCCTATGCATGTTTGTACCACATGCATTTATCCACACACATGCAACACCTGCAGAAATAACATACCTCGTACAGTGGATAGCAGATGTCATCAATGTATTCAACTTGCATGTATGGTAGTCGAGTGCTGTTTTCTCTGTTCATTATGTCCTGGTCAGAAGAAAGTGTAAATTGGCCGTTAGGTCTATTTCAAAAGAGGCCAGACCAAGTGTAGCTGAACTAGGCAAAAAATAAATCCCCCATATTCCACTGTGACTAAAGTACCATCAATGTGTTTGAATAGTAAAAACTGTTTATGTGTTTTTCTTGTACAGCACTATTATTAATTAACATTAACAAGGCTGCATTAGGGAGGTAAAAACAGTTTTGGGGATGAACGTGATTCTTATTGTACAATCCAGACAAGTGTGAAAAAAATGTGATAGTTACCATAAATAATACAAATTTTCTTTTTAACAATATAACAATGTAACCGGACAAAATCCTGCTAGCAACACTTACAATGGGCTTGATTTTGAACTCTTCTTTCTCTTTGTCCCCTTGGGCAAAGAACTCCATGGTAACTAGCTTGGCAATCTGTTTTGGGAGAAAAGGTTAGGTCAGGGTCAAGATGAACATAAAAATCACTCAGACATAAACAAAGAAAAAAAAAGTCTTTCATGAGGTCTACCCTTTTTTGTTCAGGCCAAGGCTTTGTGATAGCAGAGAGATCACTGGCTGTCATCAACATTGACCTGTGGCGTGAATAAATATCTTAAAGGAATAGTCCACTTCCTCATTCCATAATAGATAGCATTTTCATTCTGTATATCCAGTGTTCTAATTCAATTTGATTCTCACCTCAGTAAATCTTTTTGTTTCTCACTCTTCCAGTTCACTCTGCTTTTCTTGGCGAGAGAAAAGAACTCTGTTCTTCACCTAAAAGACAGAGCAGAGAAAAGGGGGTTAAAACAAGATGTACAAAATAGTTTACCTACAGCAAATTCGACATTTTCTGTTTTAACATACTCCATATAGACAGTTAGGTCAGTTGCGAGGATTGCCCTTTTGATCATGTGTAGTACAGTTCTGTGGTCTTCTGCAGAGAGACCGCTAAGAATCTGACTCCCCTGGGAAAGGACAAGAGAGAGACAGCGACTGAGTAAGAGAGCGAAGTAAAGTAAAGACTTCACCTCTATGACCACCAGGTATAGACAGTCAGGCATGGAAACAAGCTGTTTGTTATGCCAACAAAGTGTCTACACTTTGACTCAACTTTTTTCTGTTTCTAGATAATCTGGCACCATTACAGCTTTTGCATAGTATGCCATTTTGCAAGAAACAAGAAACCCATTTTTAATTTGGTTGAGCAAGCAGGAGATATTTCAAGTATTGTCATCCTATGTGCACAATCAATCAATATCTATAGCAAACATAATGCAATATATCAGTTTACCATCCAATTGATTCCATCTTAGTGTATTTGTCTTTCATTTATACTCATTTTTTGCGATGACAATAGGTGTGCATGTGTGTCATGCAAAGTTTGATTTAAAAATGAATCAAGTCAAAGAGACAGATAGATAGACAGAAACAGGGTCCAATTAAGTGTGATGATTGGAGAAAAACACAGTACTATATGTTTTACAAGTGGTTGGATATTATGAAACAGGTAACGATTGAGAAAAAGAGATGGGTCAAAAGTAATGTGAAGATCATTGGATGAGTCTTACAGTGTTGTTTAGGATGAAGAGGCACAGGTTGTAGTGGTGGTTTTCAAGAGAAGAGTGTCCATACAGCTGAGCTAAAGGCTGTTGACTCCTGAAAGAGAGAGAGAGAGAGAGATTTTTATATATTGGTTGACTATAAGAAGACCGTTACTGACAACTGAACATATTACCAGTATGTTACTGGTTTACATGTACATAGCCATGGATTAGATTAATTCTTTGAGCAAATATATACAATTGTCAAAGCATGAAAGGAGGGGGAGCATTGTGTTTACCTTTCTATGTACGAGTTACTGACTCCTCTGTGGTCAAGATCATGATTCAGAGTAGCTATCATCAGTGCTAAAATCTCCAGACGGGAAAAAATTGTCTAAAAATACAAACAGAAAGATGGAGAGAAGATGAGAGAGAGAGAGAGAGAGAGAGAGAGAGAGAAAGAGAGATAAGTTATTTCCCTGCTTCTCTACATGAAAGCATGTTCAATTTGAAGTCAGCCTGTCAAGAAAGTAAGGCACACTCACACATTTTGTGTTTTGTGTATTAGCTCAAGGCTCTTGAATCAAGGACAAAAATCATTTAACAGAGAAAGCCTGAAGTAAGAAGGCAACAAGGGTCACAAGTAGTGATTTAGGCTGGTGTGTGATTCCCATAGAAAGCAGCAAAAAGGTTTTGGGGAGGTCTCAAATGAATCTTCTTTCAAGTAATATAAAGTGCTTTTTACTGGAGAAACCCGGCAGTCCTTGAATGACACCTCCACAAACATCAGTAGAAGTTCATCTAACTGTCAAGATATGACAGCTCCACATATTAGGGGGTGTATACATTTTACTGAGACTTATTATCATTAAACATTTGAGTTTTGGTAGTGAGGGCTTTCATACATGCACATGGGCAAACACACATACTGTAGACGCAGAAATGATGCACTAACCTGGAGTTTGTCTGTGGCCATAAGCATAGCAAACATGCTTTGAGCAGTGCTTAGTGCGTGGTTCCAGTTGTGATATGGCACGCTGTTCCTGTAACCACGTCTCACGGTCAGTACCCACTGGCAGAGACTCTGGAGGAAAGAAACATTATAAGAGGTGGTAATTAACTAAAGAGGGATCAATAGAATTTTCTGAATTGACTATGCTTTTCATTTTTCTTTGCTTTTAAATTTCAATTTGCCAACAGTGAAACACTTAAAGTATTTAATAAGATAAAGAGGATACACACAGAGGCAAACAAACACACACACGCACGCATAGACGGACGCACACACACACACACACACACACACATTCACTTTAAAAGAGAAGTATGCTTGCTATTTTTTCATAGAGGCTCGTTTGGCTACTACCCTCTACCATGAAGCCTAATTAGGTCAGTTACCTTGTAATCAATGTTAAAATCCTGCACCAAATTGAGGTCCAGGAACATACGAATGGTGGCCTGAGTGGTCAGGTCTTCTGGAAGACCAAAATCAGAGAAATGGAAGTCTAGAATATTCAGTGATTCAACAGAAGGAATAGTGGCCTCCTGAAAACAAGAAAATTGAAACATACACTTACATCCAGTCAATCAACAACAATACACCCACAAACACAACTAAAGACACATGTTTTATTTGTCTACCTCTTGTCTACACAGCAGGAAAACCATCTGGGTTTAACATGGGTAAGGTCACCATCAGCTTTGCCACTCACAGGCAGTGCTAGAGGCTAATTAAGAGCTTTCATCACTCTCATCTGTTAGGATTGAAGACTATCAATCTGACCTTCTGTATACTGAGGGGTGATTACAGGACTATTGAACAATAAGGAGAGTGACTTAGGTGCTGAAAAAATGTGTCTTTCGACAAACTGAAAAGGGGAGTAAGTGTGCGTAAAGGAAATGAAAGAAGATAAGTGAGTTTGTCTTTGTTCTGGTCAAAATTGGTTATTTATTACATGTATGATATTCTATTAATGAAGCACAGGGAGGTCAGGAGTTGTAGCGAGGCTAGACCAGACTGACAGAAAGGGTTCATTTCTAACAAAGAAAGTCATGAGTCACCTGCAATGCTTGGACTTCCGACTCTGCTGCCGTGATGTGGTAGGCAAGAACCTAAGATAAAGAGAGAGAACACACATACACACATTGTAAGTTGCCAGAATAAATTCTCTTGTCTGCAAGCTAAAGATGTGAGTAGAATAACTGGGTTCCCCACCTCCTGTGTAACCTCTATACTGGCCCTCCGCTCCTCAGTGATCTGCACAGCCTGAGCATACTGCAGAGCCAATCCGCAGTACACCGACAAGTCCTCTAGTAGGCGCTCATCATATCTGTTAAAGGCTTCCATCTCATCTGAGTCTCTGCTCTTTTTGTTCATCAGTTGACAGACCGCTACATTACAACAAAGACATGGATTGAGGACAGTTGTCCAGCATAAGAAATACGTTTTAATCAATCCCTTCACTAACAGTCTTAATCACACTACTAGCTGACTTCTCTTTTCAGGCAGTCATTTTTTATGTTTAGGTGTGCCAAGCAAGAATGACTATATTGCTGTGTTTTAGAGAGGGCAGAGTTCATGAAGTTTTTTGTGGAAGCCCAGAGTTTATGATATGATACCATAAGTGCAACAGACACAGACGAATAATGTATCATGACCATTGCTATTCAAAAGAGTGTTATGGTTTGGGTGTTTTGTCTTGTCTTATTTCGGTAGTCTGTTTTCCTGTGTTGATTTCTAAGCCTGGTTTTCTGTTTTGTCTTGTGATTGTGTTATTTTTGGTCTTGTTTTGCATATGTTCTGTTTCATTCTGTTCATGTTTTTTTTCATGTCTTGGTACTTGGTCGCTCTCTTGTTGTAGTTTCTGTCTTGTGGTCTCTTGTAAGTGTCTTGTATATGTTCTGTTACCTGTTTTATTGTGATAAAGTCTTGTTTTCTTACTGTGATAAGTCTTGTTTTCTGTGCCATCTTGTTCAGTCTGATGTCTTTCACCTGTATCCCAGCCCTTGTGTCACCTGTCTTTTGTTACCTCGTTACCCTCTGTATTTAGTCTTGGTGTTCCCCTTGTCTGTTGTCAGATTGTTTGTTTTTGTGCTCCTGTTCAGTGGTGTATCTTCCCTGTAGCTTCTTTGTTCCTGTTTTTGGATATCCCTTTTTCTGTGGACTATTCTTTAATGTTGGACTTTGTTTTTTGCCTGCTTCCTCGGTTACTCTGGATGTTGTTTGTTTTTGCATCTTGAATCCTTGTATTTATTTGAACTCTTTTGTTAAATAAATCTTCAACTACAAACTCCCCTGCCTGCCTGCCTCTCTCTGCATTTGGATCTTCCAATATCCCTACAACCGTAACAAAGAGACTCACCAATAACATTTTCAGACCTCTCATTTCTGATGGGGCAGCAGATCAGACTCTTCATTGATCCCTCAGAACTCTTTGACATATTAAGTGTTTTCATAGCAACCAGAGTTTGAAGAGCAGATGATTGGTCGATGTCACTGATATCACGCTGCCTGAAAAATGACATGGAACTATTAACAATATGTCTGATGTTAGATGAATGAAATAAAATTTGATTGATGTACTTAAGCAATTACAAAGTTGTAATAAGAAAAATTATGTCAGCTATAGACTAGACAATAATCCTCGTTGGTCTTTATGAATCAAGAAATAGGCAGAACCTTCTGTAGACCTGGCAGGTTGATCCGAGCTCCTCACACTCCAGGTGGATCACTCTGGAGAAGTAAACCTGAAATAAAAACCACCAGAGGAACAGAAAATACCATACATTAGGAAAGATATGATTGTATCAAAAACAATCAAAATGAATCAAACAGGATCACGCACCTGGTCTTCCACAACTGAACTTTGCTGGCTAGGGATGAAGATGGTGCAGTACTGAGCACGTGTGAAGGGCATGATGGTGGCAGCCATCTTACTCAGCAGAATTTCAAAGGAACAGTGCTCCATTGACAATACCTGTGCCATCTCTATCAAGGCCTGACACACACACACACAAATAGATAAGATTACATTAGACATACATACATACCTAGAAATAGGTAGATTTCAAATTGTTCTCTGGTGGTGTTACCTGACTGCGTTTGGCCTCCTGTCTTGAGCTTTCATACAGCTGGACATTATCCAGGACCATCCCCAACACATCCATATGATTTGACAACACCTGGTCAATAAAATTCAACTCAATCTTATTGTAACTGAAAGGTATCGCTGGCAGACAGCTATTAGGCACTTCTTAACAAAACGTGTACATTTATATATAGTTAGCATTAAAATTGGAGACATACATCACATAACAAGTATTACACAATAGACAAGAGCTCTAACATTTGCTGCCCTGTAGTAACAGGCCCAAACCTCCCATCCCTCACCTTTTCATCCATTTTGGTAAAAACAGAAACTGATCCATCGCAGCCATCTCTCTTGTTGATCATTATCATTACACCGACCACCTGGCCACAAAAAAAACACGTTTTACTTTCAAGCAATCTGTTTAATAACCTCTACAATACCGCACTGAAGGATCCAAATAGTTACACTGATTAAGCATTAAGTCATGTGCAAAAACACACATCATACAATCTTGAAAAAAACTGAAAAATACTAACAAATGTTACCTCTCCCCTGTGGGCCTTTATAGGAACACTCAAAACAGTCCTAATCTTTGATTGATTGTCATCTAAATGGAATCTGGGATCCTGAGGAAATAAACAAAGGACACGTGAGTCCATTCCACTGCAGACAAGCATCGCATCACTTATATATACTCACCGCAATTGCAACACATTTGTGTGTGTAAAATATGTGTATTGCAACATTGTGTGAATTATGGGCTAATGTAATTTAGCGGAAACAGGTTATAACACCTACCCAAATTTTACTTTATTCATACGCCCGTTCACAACCTGGTCAATATTGTTCTTTGACTGAACAATATTGTCCCAGAGGTTGTTAGAAACCACCCATCCACAACGTTGCTTAGTGGATGATTGCCTGCTAACTGTGCCAGACATTGGCAGTGTTTCTTAATAACATTGGTGGTGAGGAGTTGCACCTCTTGTAAGCCTTTAAGTGCGCCGTGCTGTCTTTTCTCTTTGCGCAGGTGTGTGCAAGGAAAAGTATAGCATAGTAGAGAACATCCCTATCTCAATAATCAGAGATTAATCAGGAGTTCCTAAAAGGATTAGACGCAGGTGCGTCATCCGGGATTCCCTTATACACGCCCACACAACATAAAAATAACCATGTCCCCGTCTAAAAAACACATTATAATGAAATGGGCGACTCATTAGTGCACAGTCCTCATTGGTCATTTTAAATACATGTGCCCTACATGTTCTATTTTTGTTGTAAACTTTGATTAAACACACAAGAGACTGACACACCAAGTTGTTAGTTAAACAACTTGGTCGTCAGTTGTGTGTTAAGCAAAGCTTACTACAAAATGCAGAGTCATGAGGACTACAACTAGTGTGTTAGATTGAAGGTTTACCTCTGATGCATCTCTCAGGTTTACTGGTGACCCTGTAGCCAGTACACATCCCATGATTCTTTTCAAAAGCTCCAGGTGTGCATGGCTGCAGAGGTTGCCCTCGCTTAAGCACCCTAACGCTGTTGGGGCAATCACCTCCTCCAAGGTGTTTCTTCCACAACAGTCTTTTTTTACCAGAGACAGGGAGCAACAATCAGCTGCCAGGAGCTCCCCAGCGTGCAAGACAGCACCCTGGCAGAGCTCTGCTACAGAACCCATCCAGCTGAGTCCCCCTTTCATGAGCTCCAGCATCCATGGGCAACACTCACCTTTGCCACAGGCTGCAGTATTTGTAATAGTGGGACACAGAGTATGAGGACAGTTTGATGAGCAAGGGCAAACAGGAGAAAGAGGACGGTTGGAATAAAAAGAGCAGCGTGAAGAGCGAGGGGAACATGGAGAACAAGGGGAGTAACTGCCCAATATATCTGGACTGGAGCTGTCCATCCACTCAGGGGCCCTGAGATTGGAAGCAAGGGGTTTGAGACTGTCCATCAAGGAAGAAATGTTCAAGTGTGAGCTGGTCAATGGAGAGGAAGTCCTGCGATGATGAGCCTTCCTGAGGAGGTCAGAGTGGTCAGAGCTGCTCCTGGGAAACATGGGCATTGGGGACTCTCCCCGTGGAGCACTGACCCTGATGTCACAGACAAGACAGATAGCTGATTGGCTGGGAAACCACAAATCACAACATGAAGAATATGTTTTGAAAATACATTTTGTGGAGGAAACATTGCCCCAATGCAATAGTAATTTGGGCCACATTTTCTTGGCTTACAGTCATTACATTAGCATAGAGTAGCCTACTATGGCATTAGGCACACATTTTTGTCAAAACTGTTTTTTACAGTCATATATGACTTTTAAAATAGGCTACACGAATTCATAAATGCAGTTATCAGTTGTAAAGGGTTTAAGAGTCAAATATCTTACGTGGAAGCTCTGCGTAAAAAGTAAGCCCTCGTAAAATCGGAGTGGTCATCCAGCCATGCTTCCACTTGGCCCTTTCCACCACCTCCAAACCTGCTACGCGTTTTGGAGCGAGGGCTCCACAGCGGGGAGAAGAACCAACCCATGTCCCTCACCACCGGCAGCTCAGTCACTGATTCCCTGAGGTAGGACTTCTCTGTCCCAGCGGCAGGAGATGCCCCGGTGGTCGCACTGTCAGACTCCATGAATTCCAGCGCATCAGAATGGAGGCAGGGCATCCCCTCGCTCAGGTAAAGCGAAAAAAGATCGACTAAACTCAGATTTTTGCCTGATGAGTTAACGTTCTCGGAGAAACACATGTGGACGTAGTGAGGCAGACTAAAGTGGAGTGCCAGAGATGGTGATGCAGAGCCCGAAGGCGATTGCGTCAAGGTAATCCCTTGACCTCTTACTTAGCCTCTCTGGCGCCACTGGTTTATTCATTAAAGGGAACTAATTTAAACTTCCAGAAACAATGACTTTGCTCCTTTATGAATTAGCTAATAGGTTAGTCCCCTGTTTGCTCATTGCATAGGCTATCTGAAGAGAGTTCAAGTTTCACATGAATTACTGCCTGTCTTTAGCCTGCTCATTAAAATGTAGAGACCTTATCATTTCACTTATTTCACTTTGTTTCCCGATTGTACAAATACATTTACTATCAAATCAAAGTATTGGACAAAAATATATTTACACTGTATATATACACACACAACGTGTGTCTTGTTTATTTATCAGTATATTTATATATATATGCCAGTTTTGCAACAACCTATGACCAGTATTGTATCAGAATGAAGACACACATGCTAGTGTTAGTAAATGGTAGCAGTGACGGGGGAACTCACTTAGTACATGCAGGCTTAAAAGAATGGAGTACTGGAATGTCAGTAGGCTAATGTAAAACTTCTAAAAAAAGAGATCATTTTAAAGGTACGTCTTGTACATAATCACTTATGGCAACAGAATAAGCAACATGTAAGGAAGAGGAATGCCAAACTGCTGTTACAAAAGGCTTGTCAAACTAGATCTGTTTGTAAATAGAATATCCCATTTGAGTGATAGAAACCCTCTCAGATGGTCTCCAGACACAACACTGTGGTGTCTGGAGAGAAGCACAAGGAAATCACCAATTATTGGTTTCTTAGCATTTAATTCCTTTTAAAGCATTAGTATATGGTGTAATTTAAGAATTTCCTTTAACCCTAAATCTTATTCTGAATGTTACCACTCAGTGTCTAACTGCTCCCTCTGCTGGCTTCTTACTCCTTTATCATCTGCAGTGGGTTGAACCACTAGTGACAGCTGTGCTGTGATTGGCTGCTCCAGTAGGAGGCTGCCATGACACAGTGGATGCTGAACGGAATCAGTTCCACAGCATCAGCAGGCAGGAGAACTCTATCCTCCTCATTATCCCTATCTCTTTCTCTTTTTTCTCCTCCTTTGCCTCTCCCCCTCTCACCAGCACCCCTGCTCTCTATTTTCTCTCCCTTCTCTTTCTCCCTGGGACAGTCACGCAGGCCTGCTTGGGCAATCTGCAGCAGAGGACGTACACACACACGGCAGCAGGAAGAGCAGCAGCAGCAGCAGGCGGACTGGTAGGTGTGCTGAGGCCTGTCTCCCTCCTGCAGCACAGGCAAGACATTGCGTTCTCCTCTGATCTCCGTCAAGGACTATCTGTTTGAGAAGTGTCTGTGTGTGTGTGTGTGTGTGTGTGTGTGTGTGTGCTTGGGAGATCGGGGATCTGGAAAGTAGGCAGAGAAGACTACCACACCCTGGGAACATTTACTACCACTGTCAGAGCTTCACTGGGTGAAAATTGCAGTAGATATTTTCACACACATCCTCATCATCTTGTGCTTGTCTCTGTGTGCATACACATGAATTTGTATTCTCTGTTTCTCTGCTGGAGTGGTCTATCAAAGGTCACAACATTTGGCATTCTGTGTGCATGTGTTGTCAGCCCACTTAATGACAGCCCTCCTATTTTCTTTCCAAATTCATCACCAGCTTTTCCATCCATTTCTCCCTGCCTCACATCTTCTACCTCACCACTTTCATCTTTTCTGTCCTCCTGCATCTTCTTTTCCTCTTGTTCCTTTTCTTCTTTCTCAAATCCCCTCTTCCTCCTCCCTCTCCAATCCCGTGTCCATCTCCTCTTCACGCCTCTTCTCCTTTTAGCTGGTTTCCCATGATGCATTGTTCCAGGCCGCTACGGTAGGCCCTAGCAGCATGGGCGCAGCCTGGGTGGGGAGAGAGATTACGGATTGGACCCTTCCCATCAGGACGGGCGCGCTGGCGGGTCACCCTTCTTCAGCTTCCGATGGGCGAGGACGCTGAAAGCCCCAAAATCAACCACACCTTCCTGCGAGACTACGTCACTGAAGGTAAAACGGACCATTTGTCATCACTGTCTCTGTGGTGTTAGATAACATGATAGATGATATGATTGAATGGATTCATTTCTGCTTCATGGGTGCATTATCACTGCACTGCTGAATATAGGGAATAGATGTTAACATAAATCATTCTATGGCTCAATAAACACTCACTGAGAGACACTTCATTGTTGGGCCTGTTCAACATTTTAGATATGATTTGATGCTGTGCTCTCCTATGACAGATACATGTATGATTTTATGGTTGGCAAAATTGACATTCAGTGTTTATTGTGTTCCATTGAGAATTTATCCACATTTGCCCCAATCATCATTATCTGTTATTGTGGTTTTAATGAACTGGTTACTTTGTTTTGATCCAGTATTTTATTCCCACCCTTGTCCATATTTCTCTTAGTTCTCTGCCCCTCCTTTTTCCTGTGCCAACTTAATCTCCTTTTATTCTATCGCCTCTTTAGCTCTCCTTCACCCCTTCTTCTTTTATTCTAACCATTATCCTTCTTAATCGTCTTACATTTCTTTGTTGCCCTCCCAGCTGATGTCATCTCTACGGTGGAGTTTAACCAGACAGGGGATCTGCTGGCCACGGGGGATAAAGGTGGCCGAGTGGTCATCTTTCAGAGAGAGACTGAGGTTGGTTTAATATGTAAACCTTGAAATAATTGCCCCATTCTATACCCAGAATATCCACAAACAGCATGTAATAGTTACTACCTAAGCCCTAACTACAGCATTCTGTACGTCACTTTGTCCAAAAGGGATGTTCTCTGTAGTCTATCTTCAAAGATCTGCTCATTCAAAGCTGTATTTTCTTATTTTTTGCCCTCTACAGTCTAAAGGGGAGTCAGAGGAGGTGGGGGAAACAGGGGACTCTGGCGAGTACAATGTCTACAGCACATTCCAAAGCCACGAGCCGGACTTTGACTACCTGAAGAGTCTGGAGATTGAAGAGAAAATTAACAAGATCAGATGGCTGCCACAGCAGAATGCAGCACATTTCCTCCTTTCCACCAATGGTGAGAAACCAGTGACACCAGGAGAGAACCTAGATCTAATTTTCAGTTAGGATAAGCTCAATAAGTAGACCTTATGTTGATATATTAGATATCAACAAGGATGATTTTGATTGATATTAGAGAGATCATGACTGGCTTCATCTTCTATTATAGGTGAGATAATGTAATACCAAGTCATTGGAATCACATTTGGGCGTACATGAGTGGCACCAACCTGCCATGTAAAAACAACAGCATCTAATCTGTGCTTAAATGATATTTCTGTCATAAGAATTTATTGCCCTGAAATTTCTACCTGGATTGCCTTAGAAACTGTCCACATGAAGAGGAAATGATTATCAGGTCTCTTGTCCACTGAGCGTAGCATTTATTGTCAGCTTACTCTCAACTCAATCAACTTGCTGTGATGTGCAAATCATTCTACCTGTCACAGATAAGACCATTAAACTGTGGAAGGTGAGTGAAAGAGACAAGAGACCAGAGGGATACAACCTGAAAGATGAGGAGGGACGGCTCAAGGACATCTCTACCATTACCTCTCTGCAGGTGTCCACAAACACACACACACACACACGCACGCACGCACGCACGCACGCACGCACGCACGCACACACACACACACACACACACACACACAAGTCTGCACATGTTAACCTTTATTTTGGTCAGTCAAATACTGCACGTATCAGGTTGAATTTCCAGTGCCCTCATATGACCCCTGATTCTAATGTCCTCTAATTCTGTCCTACATGTCTTTCCTATTGTCTTTCTACCTTCCTATTGTGTACCCCCGCTCTCTTTCTTTCGTACCGACTTTCGTCAATAATCTCTATTTCTCTATCTAAGGTGCCGGTGCTGAAACCCACAGATCTGATGGTGGAGGTTCGTCCCAGACGAGTGTTTTCCAACGGACATACCTACCATGTTAACTCCATCTCAGTCAACAGTGACGGTGAGACCTACCTGTCTGCCGATGACCTCCGCATCAATATGTGGCACCTGGGCATCACAGATCGCAGCTTCAGTATCCTTCCTAACAGTGATTTGTTTTGTTTATATCATACACATTGTAAATTCCACTCTGCTCAGAAACATCTTTCCCTGCTTTCTATAACTCTGTAGCTGGCCTTTTACTTTTGTGTGTAACGTAATCTTTTACTGGAGGAGTTGAATCAGATTTCACAGGGTATGAAATTCCCAGAACTTCACTGAATGAAAGTACAAAGTATTAGTTTTGTGTCATCACAATCAATCTTGCAGCAGCAATGAGAAAATTGTAATAGGATGATCTTTACTGTATGTAAAAATAAATTTCTGAAACAACAATAAAGAAAAAACTAAGAAGAGTGGAAAAGATTTCCTACAGATTAAAAACATCACGTCATAGGCCAGGCAAGACAGCTTTATTTGTATAGCACATTTCAGCAACAGGGCAATTCAACGTGCTTTACACAAAAACAGTTAAAAAACATTAAAAAAATTGAAACAGATAAAACACAAGAATAAACAGTTAAAAATAAAAAAATAAAAACAGATCAAACACAAGAGTAAAAGTTACAGTGCATTATAACAAATTAAACATTAAAGAAATGAAAAACCATTTAAAGCAAGGCAACATCAAAAAGAAAGGTCTTCAGCCTTGATTTAAAAGAAATGAGAGTAGCAGCGGACCTGCAGTTCTCATGGAGT
>NC_045734.1:14971186-14997699 GCF_008692095.1 Etheostoma spectabile
CAGATATGAGGAGCATAGAAACTGAACGCTGCTGCCCCCTATTTGGTTCTGACTCTGGGGACAGAATGCAGACCTGTCCCAGACGACCTGAGAGGTCTGGGTGGTTTATGTTTTTTGGCCCATGTAGTGATTTAGTAACTAGCAAAAGTACTTTGAAATCAATTCTTTGAGACACAGGAAGCCAGTGTAAAGACTTCAGAACTGTAGTGATTTGATCCAGTCTCTTGGTCTTAGTGATAGTAAGTCAATAATATTTTTGGCTTTAGTAGACATACATTCAAATCATTTTCCAAACCTAAAATGAATGATGTTCAAAATTTGATTGGCGCATAAAAAAATTTAAAATGACAGTGAATCTATGTATTAGAGTATACTGTAAGAACAAGGGCACACTAAATCTGAGGTATCTAAGAGTGTGCATGAATGACTGTAATAGTGTTGATATGCACCACATGCAAGTGTGCCAAAATGTATACTCTCTAATGCTTTCTCTCTCTCACACACACACACACACACACACACACACACACACACACACACACACACACACACACACACACACACACACACACACACAATACCATCATACACAATACCATCTCTTGAAATATTCACACAGTCGAAATTTACTTTACATTCTTGCTGATCTGAATTCATCCTTGATCTATATTTAATGTAAACATCCTATGACTATATGACTATGTTTGGATTAGAGTGCCGTGTGTTCAGCGCAGGCTTCAGCATGTCGGACGGGGGTGCAGTTGGTGGTTTCCTATTCAAATGGAAGTTGACCTAGAAAATCATGGAGGCATCTATGGAAGAAGAGTTTAAATAATTCACACAGCGGCACACTACCACACAAGACTACCACAAATAGAACAGAGACAGGAGCAGAGTGAGCATGCATTTTGGGGGCTAGTTGGGGAGCATTTCTAAAGTTGCGACTGCAAAATGAGCTGAAAGCGTGGAGAACATGTTGGTACTGAAACATGAAAGTCGGTTTGCCTCTCTCTGCCCTCCTGCCATCTCTGTGTTGTTTAATTCCTAACAAACCTTTTTCTCAGACATTGTGGACATCAAACCAGCCAACATGGAGGATCTGACAGAGGTGATCACAGCAGCAGAGTTCCACCCTCACCACTGCCACTTGTTTGTGTACAGCAGCAGCAAGGGCACCCTGCGCCTCTGTGACATGAGAGCCTCTGCACTCTGTGACAGACACACCAAACGTGAGCATGTTGTGGACATTGGAGAGCTTGTTCACATTGATAAAACATTGCAACATTGAATTGAGCACATTGGTCTCACAAAAAAAAAATCTGTCACTATATTCATGAATAATCAATCACTCTGTTGTTGATCAGTGTTTGAGGAACCTGAAGATCCAGGGAGCCGGTCCTTTTTCTCAGAGATCATTTCTTCTGTGTCGGATGTGAAGTTCAGCCACAGTGGACGTTACCTGCTGACCAGAGACTACCTCACCGCCAAGGTGTGGGACCTAAATATGGACAAGGGCCCTGTGGAGACGTACCAGGTGACGTAGCGCATCTGTTTCTTGATCTGTGTCTCTTCCATGTGTCAGTTACAATCTGTATTACCTTAAATGTATATCCTCCAATCCAGTTAATGTAATCCTCAAAGCCTGTGTTTGTTGTGTGGTTGATGAATATGGCATCTAGCCAGAATTTGAACACAAGCAGTTGGTTGTGGAAGTTGTGCTTTGCATGTGGTTGATTTACTAGACCATCCTGTTTAATTCTGATGGCAGAAACTCAGGTTGACTGTCTGCTTGATCCCCAGGTCCATGAATACCTGAGAAGTAAGCTTTGTTCCCTCTATGAAAACGACTGCATCTTTGACAAGTTTGAGTGTGTTTGGAACAGCTCAGACAGGTAAGTGGCAGAGATAAAAAAGGAGAAAAGGATAGACAAAGTACAGTATATTTAAGTACATTTAAAAGCGTAGGAGGGGGAGTGTGTCAGTGTGTTTCTGCATGCAGTGATCCTCTAAATGCTCAGCCTCTTCCATTATCTGACATTTAAATCAATCCCAGAGACAAGCTTAGTAGAAGTCCGATCCATCCCTGGGCCTTCAATTTTGTTTTCTTCCTTCCCACTTCCTCCCACCTTCTGTTAACCGTGTTTTTCTTCTCTTCACCCACTGCATTATCTTGCGCTTCTCAATATGACATCTCATTATGTCAATCTTTCCTCTCCTCAGCGTGATCATGACAGGCGCATACAACAGCTTCTTCCGGATGTTTGACAGGGAGACGGGGCGAGGCGTAACCCTAGAGGCTTGGCGCGAAAGCAGCAAGCCTCGGGCTGTGCTGCGTACCCGCCGTGTGTATAACGGCGGTAAGCGTCGCCGTGGAGATGTGGGTGTCGATAGCCTGGACTTTACCAAGAAAATCCTGCACATGGCTTGGCACCCGTCTGAGAATATCATTGCCATAGCAGCCACCAACAACCTGTACATCTTCCAGGATCGGGTCAACCCTGAGGCGCAGGTACAGTGAGAGAGATGGCAATATGGACAGTGACAGACACAACAACAAACAGCGACCCAAATGTATTTGGATGTCTTAGAGACGACATTGGGAGTGCAACGTCTTTATGAGAAGATTAGGTTAAAACCAAGCAGTATCACAACGTACTGATATGCAACATCTGTTTGTGTTGATAAAAGATGAGATTAATGATAAAATCACAAGACTGTTCATTTATTTGATCCCCTAGGAAGGTGTATAATCAGTTTTGTTAAACACTGAGACAAACTGACATCTCCAGTACCCATCAGGACATGTTTTGGTCCTACTACTCCCACTTTTTGAAGA
This sequence comes from Etheostoma spectabile, assembly GCF_008692095.1. Classification (NCBI taxonomy): domain Eukaryota; kingdom Metazoa; phylum Chordata; class Actinopteri; order Perciformes; family Percidae; genus Etheostoma; species Etheostoma spectabile. The sequence continues at coordinate 14,974,023 of NC_045734.1, forward strand.
TATATCTTTGACTCCACTGTAGGGGCAGTAAAAGAGGTGCGGGGACACCTCTCTATCTGCAATGACTCAGTGCTGTTGACCACACAATGTTGCACTCCTCGTGCTCTGGTAGCCTACCTTTTGACACAAAATGGAAGATTGGCGATGTGTAGCAACAGACAGGAAATTATGCTACAAAACCATCTTTAGATGACGGATGAAGCATATTTTTCACTATTGTGGAACATTAGGAGTGGTGTTATCTTATTGTACAGCTTTTCACAACAACATTCTTATTTTTTCTTCATGGGTTGACAGCAGCAGCTGAACCTCTCCTTTAGAGCAGTGCTCTTGGAGATTTCACCCATAAATGCTCCATCATCTTTGTTCTATTCACTTTGCAATAATAGCACTAACAAAAACACAGTGCTGCAGTATTGCTGCTTTAAAACATGAGCTATTCTTCTACAGGTATACACTCTTTTTACTGTTTGCTGTAAATATTCGGTGTTCTTTTTTTCTAAGGCAATTCCAATTTTGGTTCCAGAAAAGATGCGTTTTTTTGACCAGTACACTCCAGATGAACTTGGCATCTTATGGATATAAAGATTGCGGAATCACACTATTTCAGTTAAAGACTCGATGTAGGGGCTTTTTCTTGCAGCAGCCCATACATAGATATTGCTGGGTGTGAAGAGGGAATGGGTAAAATGTGCACAAATCAACACTCACAGTTTTTACGTGTATATTAGGCCTGGATTGGGTTTTGATGATGTTATTTTCTTTTCTAAAGTCTACGTGGTAAATTACTGAAAATGAGAGCTACAGTGGGTTAATGTTGAGCTCTCTCACATATGCTCAAATTGAGGCTAATTGATGAGTAAATCTAATCAATAGAAAAGTTTAATTTATGTTAAGTGTTATGCTAACAGACTTAAAATGAGCAGCATTCACTTTATAATGTATAAGCACATTTTGAAGAAGTGTCTTGCAATCAAGAAAAGATGGAATCTACGCACGTTGTTTACAAATTAGTCCCCCAATTTAGCTAAACAATGTGACGATGAGTGAGTTTGTGTCCAGTGTATTTGAATGTCAAAGGTTATCATCAGTCCAGTAGCTCATTATGTACATTGCTGAAATGTCTTTAACATTCAACCAATAATGTCATGTGAATTTATTATATCACAGGTTTGTAATGTCATTACCATATACCTCACAGTGCCACATGCTACTCTGCAGTGAAAAGCCTAGGATATACAGCAGTAAGGTGATGTATGTGTTGGACTTAACTCTGTAACTTGGTCAAGATGTGATTGTTTACAGTGAAGTGCTTTGATTTCAAGTGACCTTGGCCCTGATGGGATCATTGTAAGTGGTCTGGATGTGTACTGTAGCAGGTGGAGTAACAGAATCAGTGCAGAAGTGGAGGTTGCACTTTTTCAAAAGCGGTACAAGTACTCCGTCTGATGGTTCAACAACAATTTCACTGTGTAGACCTTCAACCCCAAGTAAAATAAGACAGTTGTTAATATACAGTATATGTTCCACTTGTATAGATATTTATGTTACAGCCTGTGGACTAGCTACTATGTTTTGGTCTTCAATGTCCGCCATTATTGTTGAATGCAGACACAATCTTGCGCTGATTGGTTTAACAAAGTGAACAACACATCAAAATCCATAATGACCACCCACAACAAAATGGTTTACATACTGGCAGGCCAGCTGAAGCATTATATAAATTACAGGGCTCATTCCTCCAATGGTGAGCTGCAACTTAGAGCAGGTCAGTTGTTATCACATCAACACCACCACCATGTGCAAACACTGAGAGGATTTGTGTTCAGGAGCACAGCAGCAGCATGTTGCCATTACTCAATGCTACTAGCGTGTATATTTATCATACTTTAAAGAAAAGCGTAAATCTAACTATACAAAAAAACACAACTTAAATGAGGTGAATGAAAGGAATGTGCATTAATAAAATAATATAAAATCTGACAAATATATGTGTTGGATAATTTCATGTTTGTGTGTCTATATTAAATTTCTCATCACTGAACTATCAGACAATGCATCCGAATAAAAACATCAAAAAGGGGGTTTTGTTTGAAAGAAAAGCACTTTAATAGTTTAATAGACCGGGATTGCACGCTCCTATGAACTCCATCACTAAATAAAGAAGGCACTCAGATTCACAGTGAACAGGTTCAACATCAGTGATAGTCATTCACAGGTAAGTTCTGTAGAGATTAGTTTAATAGGTTTACTTGACTTTTTATGCACTTCAAGTATCACATGCTGATCATCTAAGTGCTTCTAATGCAGTTAACATAACTTCACTGCCCTGTAAAAACCATCTCAGTGAAGAACAACCTCATTTTTAGCTTTGCAACAGTATTTTTCAAATATTCGGATTTCAATAATTCCTTTTGAAACTATGTATTTTGCTTAAGAAGTAAGAGACTCTTCTCAACCCATAAATAAAAACTTAAAACATCAGTTTATCCTTACAGTAAAAATAAGCAAAGTTAAAAACTTTCATTTACTTTGTCGTAATAGCACACTGTGAGGCAAAACAAATCATATAAGTATCAAAATCCACACTACTGGCACTCTAATTCTATGGAATGAACACTGTTCAATCTTTTGTTGGTATGTCTAGAGTCAGGCATACCAGAGGAAGACTCAATGTAGACTGTGAAGAATAGTGATGTTTATAAAAAAAAAATCATATTTAGAAGTCATCCCTGCTGGGATTCAGTTGCTGCATCATTGGCCATGTCATCTTTGCTGTGGCATTCTGGTGTCCGAGTGTAGTACGAACCATGAAACCAAGACTACAGCTGCATACTTTGACAAGTTTGACAAGGGCTTGCCATGAACAGCCTCAACACAAAAAAAGATGAATAATGTCTTAAATTGGCTTTTCAAATTGCATCTTATGTGCACTGCAGCTCAAGGCACAGGGACATCTGATCATTAAATATATTATATATTAAATATATAAATAAGATTAAGACCAGAATTCTTTAAGATCAGAAAGAAAGATCATTCTTGGCTAATAGAGCCATACATATATATTGCCACACAACCTCTAAATAAATAGGTAGGGGGCAGCCTCTAAACCACCCAGTAAGAGCGTTTGCCCCATATTGGCTGAGTCCTGCAGTGGCCCAGGTTCTCTCCCCCTTTCATGTCAATAAAGGGAAGAGCCCCCAAAATAATCTTAAAAAAATAGGTAAACCTACATTTTATAATGCACTACACACAAACAGGTACACACATACTGTACATGCAAATATATTCCCCATACTAGTAAGACATTCCTTAGTACAAAAGCAGCAGCAACATTTCTCTTATCATTTCTCTTTCTCTTATAATAAATTGCACTCCAATAACATTTCCTTTGTAACAAAAGTACGGTCTCTCTAGGCATTCAGAAGTGGTCGGCACCCAAAATTAGCTTCCTTGCACATCACAATCTGGCACCATCCATTTACATGCTTTTTGTCCAGTAATTTAAAACACTGCAAACTGGAACATGAAATTTCTAAAAGCACAATTCTATAACAGAAGCTCTGAGAGGCAAGTGAGAATGTCTGTCACAACAGGTGAAAAAAGTGTGTTGTTTAAATAGTTACTATGGCCAAAAAAGCTGAAGTGCACCACAACACCATGTTTTAGCACCAATTTGAAAACATTTCTAGGCAAAAGAAAGACATGTTTGTAATGTAACATACCTGGCTAACAAACATTATATATACCTTTTGTTTAGAGTTAATGGAGAAATTAAAACTCACCTGGAAGAAAACATGAATGATTTGATTCTTATTTAGAACACGGGGTAGTGGTGCACTCATAACGGTCTATGGGTGCACTACAGACTCTGGTGGCCGAAATGAGTATTACAACAACAAACACTGGCAAAACATGTTTTCCCACCTGTTTCAGAGATGAAAAAATAACTGTCCAGGCAACACCTTTTTTTTACCTGTTCTTAAGTCATAAACACAGGGGAAAAAAAAGATTTATCCGACAAAATGGATCACCATAATTGTTTGTCTTAAATTTTGCCTGTCAGAGCTTCGGTACCCTGGACAAAATTAGGTGAATATTTTTTTGTCTCTTGGCTTAGTGGGATTAGAAAACTCAAAGTGATTAGCACAGTAAATTGGTATCTAACCATTGTTGAATGGCTTTAAAGGTACATTTTAGAAATCTTTGTAAAGTCATGCACTGACAAGAAGTTTGATGCAATCACCTTGTTAAAAAATTCACTACAAAAACATTAGCTGTAGATCCATGTTAAATCAAATTGTAAACAACATCATAAGTTACATTAGTAACGTGATCACATCACAAGATAAAGACAACATTGCTTCTTGAAGAGATTAATGTGAGTCCTTATTACTTGAGCATCACTGTCTTGCTGCATTTCTTCTCAGGTGGTAATTTTTGCTGACAGGAAGGGAGAAAAGAAAAAATCAAATGCAAATTTCAGGGCTCTCATTGTAGTGCGTCTCCAGTCTCTCTCTATCTTCACCTGCCTGCCTCCAGTCAGCTGTGACGAAACACAGTTCAGACAATGGATCGCCTTTAACTCAAAGGCTGGAGCCCTGGCTCCTAGGCGGCCCTCCAGCTTGGTGCTAAACTCCACCACATCACCGGGATTGAGGTTAAGCAGAACTTGCCGGAACTCATGGCTGGCTATTAGGACTATATCCCAGGCTGGGTCCTCTACACCTCCATTACGTAACATCCCTACTGTCACCTCAAAAAAGTGGCTGTCAAAGCGCTTGATATGGCAGGTGTTTTTGGCCAGAGCCTTGATCTGACACAACTCTTCCTCTTCTTGCATTTGGAGAAGCATGGGCAGTGAAAGGGTATCTGATGCAGGACCGGCCATATTGGCAGCTGTTAGGTTTGCAACTGTAGAATTCTTTGGCTCACATTTGGGATACGTCTCTCCATACAGGCAGCGCAGCCAGTCTCCCATGAACACTGGCAACATGTTAATGACCGACTGTGCCCCGTTTTCTGTTGCGGCAACACGGACATGCTTGAAACGCCCAGCCCAGGTGATTCTGTGTCCATGCAGGTGGCTGCAGAAGAGCTGTGTCTGGGCCATGCCTTTCGTTTCCCAGGCAGGGGGCCCGCACACCTGGCTGTACTGTTTCCAAGTCAGAGTGGAATTGTACACTTTCTGTCCCTCTGCATGGTACACATAGATAGAGAAAAATAGGATCACCAAGGAGATGCAGAGTAAGATGAGTTTGACTGGGCCGCGGTGGGTCAGTGAGCGGAAGACATCCAGAATAGACATGCTGAACCGCGTCCACAGCCGCAGGGTGACGGGGATCGCACAAACTACCAGGGTCACAATCACCTTTGTCAGTTCCAGCTCGAGGAACCACTTAAAGAGCTGGATCAAGAGCATGGTGGCAAGGCCAAAAGCCAGGACAGGCAGGGCAAACAGGAAGAGAAAGTAGGCCACACAGGTGCGCATTAGACCCACAGCAGAGGAATTCTGCAGGAGCACCACAGAGAACTCCCACCACATGAAGCACACAAGGTATGGAACCAGAAAGCAGTAAGTCCCTCTGAAACCACGCACCCTGGCCATGCTGAAGGTGAAAGAAAGAAGAGGAAATCAAATTTTATATTTAACTGGTGTTCAACAACACATCCAAAATCCCAAATGCTCATGCTCACCTGAAGAACAGATAGAACAGATAAACATAAAGCAGACAGGGCAGACTGAGTTTCAGCACCACTGACTCCCCCAGTGGCAGTGTGGCAAAGGTGTGCCCCAGGAAACGAATCACTGTCATGTTCTGTGGCAGGAACTGGGTCAGGCAACACAGAGATGATGCAACCTGGATTTACAAAAAAAGACATACACGTGTTTTTTTGCAAAACTTTAAAGGATCTGTTTTAATTGTAATTTGTGTTTTTTTAAAGATTAAAAAGAATTAAAAGGACCAAATTTCTTCATGTTTTAGCTCATCCTATACATATTTTTCCTGTCAAACATTACTACAAACTGGCTTTATGCTGTGTAAGATATAGTAATAATAATGACAGTATTAGTATGACAGTAGAGTATGACAGTAATAATGTCATACTCTGTGAGTTGTAGTTGTACGCTACAACATGCAGAACTGTGATTCATTTAATCACATGTGTTATGCCAGTGTTGTGTGCCCGCTGACCTCTATGACCATTGCTCGGCGTGCATATGTTGCAGCAATGGGGCTGAGGCTCTTGTAGCTGACAGCAGTAAAGAAGATGGCCACAGTGGAGAGCTCAGAACAGGGGATCCAGTGCTTGTCAGCTACAGGAAAGGAGAAAATGACAAAGAAAACAGACAGGATAAAATAGAGATATGGTTCTAGGTTGTTCCAGCCAAAGTTGGTCTCTGCCTGCTCCACATCCAAGTCAGGTTCTATATGCATCAGCAGAGATGTCAGGGCTCTGAAGTTCTCCCAAGTCTGTGAAAAAAAGGAAAACAAAGCAGTTAGTTCAAATAAAAGAGAGATATAAATTGTTTTGTACATCCATAAATCATTACCACCATCACTGCCAGTTGTGAGACATCAGTGTTATTACTGTAAAGTCACAAGATGAGCTTTCTCTGGCCTCTCCGCTGCATTTCATGTTATTACAACAGGTCAGATGTCAAATAATGTGATTTATAAAAAGGGAAATGACAGCATTACTTGACTATATGAGTTTCCCACTGTCACAGTTTGTGAAAAAAGGTTATGACACGTGGAAAATATCCAACATGTTCATCCACATCAGTAAAGTAAAAAACAACAATGAATGCAAATACAACATCTCGACAGAAGAGAGAAAAAAGTAGCAACATAGTTTTTACATTGGAAAGCAACGGGGCTATATTGACAACTACAATCACCTTGCTGCTCTGAAGAACCCGCAGTGTGCAGATGATCATGGAGATGAAGGAGAGGTAGAATACAAGCAACGGGATGACGAAAGCAAACAAGTCAACTGTCATTTTGCTGATGATGAAGAAGAAAATAAGAGCGTTGACGTGTTGCGTGGGGATGACTGTGCTCAGCCACTGAACACCGGCCCGTGATGCCCAGTCCACCAGGTGCTCTTTCATCTCAACAATACCTTGCAGCGGGTACTGCAGGATCTGAAGTCAAGAGAGACAGATATAAAGAAAGAGCTGAGAAATGTACAACATGAAAAAAACAAGAAAGATAACTGAATAATCAACAAAAGACAATTCACAGATATTTAATAAAGAAAACTCAAGGGAAAAAAAATGAAATTTATTGGGAGATATCATTACCATTAAGCGTGATTTCATGTCCATGGCTTTTTTTATGGCACCATCCTGTCTAGTGTTCAGCATCATGCCTCTTCGGCCAAAGCTCCAAGAACTTTTAAAGGGCTTCTTGCATCCTGATGGGACCAGCTCAGTCTTTTGTTAAAGCACAATTGGGTCCACATACAAAAATACACACATGGAAAATTACATCTGTGTCCTTATGATGACCATTGTTTTTCAATTTTTCCTGATTAGGTCTTTTACCTCCCCACTTCTGTTGTCATCCGTAGAGCTTTTAGTCTTGACTGTAACCTGGCTGCCAGTATGGGGCGCAGAGGGGACCATACCTTGTGCATACTTTTTAGTCATCTCAACAAAGTCATCCAGGTCCACCAACTGTGTGGCTGAGAGGACACAAAGAAAGCAGTTATAGAAGAAGACCCATTATATTCTCTTTTTTGTCTCTGACAGAGAGAGCTCTGTCTGCATACTTACACTCATTGCTGACCATGCTCTCTAATACTTTCTGGGTCTGGCCTGAGGTTGGGCCAGGAATCCTGCTTGCAGTGCTCCCTGCTGGTGAGGATTAACAACAACACAAGTGAGCTACAAACATGGTGGCCTGCATGTTATGTGATATTCTTCACCATGACAGCTGCGAATACTGAAATGACAAAGGGGAATATACAATATATTTAACATCAATGGCAGCTTTAGTTATAACAGCATGACAGCATTCTGGGTAGTCTGTTGTATATAAGGCTGGACTGTTGTTGATATGGTTTTGATAGAGTCTTTGTCACATCGCTGTGATTGTGTGTGTACATTCTACCTGGCATTGCATTGACCTGGCTGACATTTTCCAGCATCTCAGCCACAGCCACCTTCTTCTTCCTCTCCGGGTTGAGTTTCCAGTACATCATCATGGCTGCTTTACGAACTGCCAGCTCAAACTTACTCTCTGTTGACAACTTGCGCATGTCGGCCTCATTCTCTGGGGTGATTCCTGGTAGATGGCAACAAACATGGAAAAGTTACGGAACTACAAACACAAATACACAAATACAGTGCATTGTATTCTTGGAACATTAACCTTTTTTCTTCATCCAACAGTGCTGCAGTGCTCTCGCTGCAACTTTTCTTCCCTGTTTAGCTGCTTTAATCAGCCAATTAACAGCCAGACGATTATTTAGCTCTGTGTCCTTCTCTTCAGCAAGAATCAAGTAGTGCTGACCCAGCTGAAACATGGAAGAGAGGAGATTTATTCAGCATGTGTGGGCTTGGTCTGAATAAGTACAATCAGAAAATGTCCCTCATTAGTTTTGATAATCCTCAAAGCACACTGCTTTTATAGGGACTACTTATTTGTTAAAAAAAGAAGCAATCAAAACAGTTCACGGTGAAGTTCATGAAACCACATAAATTACAGATGACTACAAAACCTATAATTCCCTCTCCCTGTGGTCATCAGTGTGAGGGGTAGCCACATTTTTATGGGGGCATTGCAGGCCCCAGAGGCATATCAAGTGACTGTGTTCTAATCTTAACTCTAATTTTTTTTAACTTTCTTCTCTCCTAATTATCATTACATGTGTCTGTTTATAGGGGGGTGATTTGAAATAGCATGAATATATTCCTGTCTCTGCTGTCTATGTAAGATACTCCAAGCATACTATAATCTCATAAACCTGCTTTATTAGCATGCATTTGAATCAACAGTGTTGTCAAACTACACTTATACACCAACAGTAAACACTGATTCCCTGTGTATGCAGGTATATAGATTTATGGAATATGACACATTATAGCAGCCTCCGATCCATTCTAATCCAACCTCTATCCTGATGTGGTCACATGTTTTGGCATGTTCACTTACACACACACACCGGTGGTTATTTAGGTGCTTGGTATTTGCAAATACATAACATATAGCATGGGAAAGGCAAGGCTACACAAGGAAGCCACTCAGGAATTTACCCTTTTGGGTTGTTGGGTCTAAAATGTAAAGTCTTGGCTCATATTCCACCTCTAGCCCCCCTTTCCTCTTCTGCCAGCACCTCTTTTAACATTTGTACTTCTTGGTAGAGTTTGAGGAGTAAAAAAGAGTGTGAATATTTCATTAATATTTGTACAAATTCAGTGCAGTGCTGCAATACATTGCAATAGTGTTCGTAATGATATGTATGTGTGACAGCATTTTGGTGTATCATATTGAAAGCCTGGGATCATTTTCCAAGTGGCCAAAAATAGACACATGCTCACAACCAGACTGAGTCAACCAGCAGGACTGAAACAATGCCAAGGGCCAGTCTGTGTGCATGTACTTTAACTCACCCGGGTCTGGGCTCTGGCATCACCCGCTTTGGCCTTCTCCTCTATTTCCTCCAAGGACAAATCTTCCTCTGGTTCTTCATCTGGAGGAGATAAGAAGAGATCTTGATCAATGAAAAAACTAATTTTTGAAACATTGGATTAAAAAATACCCTCACAACCAAACGTGTATAGTGGTATGGCTGTATTAAATGAGCAGTGTGACTGGTTTGGACAGCTCTGTGAGACTTTATTTAGGCATGGCAATGCTTAGAGCTAAATGCTAATTTCAGCGTGCTAACATGCTCACAAAGACAATGCTAACATTCTGCTTAGCAGGTATGATGTTGACAATGTCCACATCTTAGTTTAGCATCTTAGCATGCTAACATACATCTGAGACTGAATGCTACAGTTTTAGTTTTGCAGATAGGCCTATCATAAACCAAAAGTACTGGACAAATAAAAGTTTGGACCTGATGATGTCAGTAAATGTATGTATAAAACGGCATGGTAGTCCATCTCATGGTTGTTGACATATTGGGACCAAAAGTGGTGAATGGCCGACCATCAGGCCAACATTGCCATCCTGTAGGGCCTTGCTGCTATTATGAAAAAGTTCACCAATGTGTGTGTGTTTGTGTGCAAAAGGGAAGGCAAGTCACTGCAAAACTATTTGTCTGCATGTTCACTACTCTTAAATTGCCCATCAGGCAAGGCCTTGCTCTTCTTTTCTCCAGTTTTTTAAGTAGGGATTCAAATTTTGAATGTTAAATTAAATTGAACCATTGGAAAATAATGATTTTATTTAACTTTACTGTATGTATTGTATTACTTTAATTTCTGTTTTTGTATAAAACCTTTTCTGCAGAGATGCAGCGCAAGGTGCTTTACAAAACGATCAAAACAAGAAGCCAAGAGAGATGGTTATCCAAGGGCAGATTTTCCTTGGCTACACATGGAAATACATTTATAATCATAGCACAAGGCTTATCACCACAACACAGCAATGTGTCTGGGCTCTGAGACTTCTGCACTCAGGGTTTTTTTGAACTCACAATCTCATTCAATCCCAAACTCAAAACAAAGGCATTCTTACCATTGTCTTCATCATTGGGATCCTCCTCAGCTTTCCTAAGTCTTTCCTGCATAATCACCCGCTTGGCCATGGAGGCAAAGGTGCGTTTCATGGGAATGCTGGAAGAAGTTGTAGGAGCCAAAGTAGAAGCAGAGATGGAAGGAGTACTAGGGGAATCTGTTGAAGTGTTACAGGCCAAGCAAGCTGATGAAAAGGAGGCAGATTTGAGCTTGGGCAATGAACACATTTGGGGGATTTGTGGGGAAGAGCACTTAGGAGAAGAAACAAGGGGTGTTTTGTTTGGAGGAGGAGAAGAGGGTTCAGGGGATGTGGGTTTACTGGGCGCAGCAGGACTTAAGGGCTTTGACCCCTCGACAGAAGGAGGGGGATCCATCAATTTAGAGATTCTGTGAGCGGATGTTTGAGAGGAATTAGATGATATACTTGGATCTGTAGTGGTCTCTGTTGAGGTTGGCGATTTGACGGGGTGAGAGGAATCAGAGATTAGTAAAGGAGGATTCTGTTTGGTGGATCTAAGAGAGAGTCCGTCCATGGTAGGGCATGACCCCTGGGTGTTCACAGCTTCTGGAGATGATGGGAAATCCTTCTCCATATTTACTGGAATAAAAACGTATAAATGTGGAAATATTTCATCATGTACTAATGACATCCATGCACTGGAGCAAAATAATCAAGGTACTTTCTATAAGTGAGTCACAAGAAGTCATTGCTGGGGGTTGACACTGTAAACTCACCGACAGAGAAATTGAAGGATCCCATCCTCTAGTTTGCAGCTAAAATATTACATTACATTTAGCTGACGCTTTTAACCAAAGCGTCTTAGAATTTCTATATATGTCAGAGGTCACACGACTCTGGAGCGTGTCTTGCGCAGGGACACACTGATCGATATATCGCAGAGGGAATCAAACACGGGTCTCCCCCACCACAGACATGTGTCATATCCCCTGCACCACCCATCATCACAAACATATGACACCTTCCCTTTGAGGAGGTTTGACATCAGGGAAACCCTGTTCTAATCAGTGTGAGTCAACATTGTGAAAGACGAAACAAAGTGGCAAATGAAAGCAGGAACATTCTGTTAACATGATATTTAAATATTGAAAGGGAAATATAGAGAGTTTCATTGGGTTTTCACATGCATTACACGGGGACACTAAATTTGCAAGTAACTATACGGGAACTGGGATCTTCATGTCAAGTAAATTGTCAACTCTAAACTTGCGCCAATCCAGCAATGGCTAAAACAAAAGAAAAAAACCTTACTTGAAAACTAAATGAGCAGATTTCTTCAGGATGAAAAGTAAATTGTCCTCCTCAGTTCAAAAGTTGTGTCTGTAACCCACGCTGAGCTGTACGAATTCCACACTGCTCCGCGAAACCAGGGCCACTGACCGTGGCCAAAACTCTCATATGTCTGGTCTATAACAACACCACAACTTTAGGGGCTGCCCTCTTAAAATATACTTGCCCCTGATAGGGAGAAATATATGCCAGTCAAACGGCCAACGTATCTGATTGGTTAGAGGCATTTCATTGCTTCGTAAACGTGTGAGGAACAATTTTACTCATATCTATCGTATCTTCTAACGTTTTCTTGAATAAATCCCCAATGTCCCTTTTTGTATCTTTAAAGCTTAAAAGTAGTGGATGACTGATGTTCAATAAGGCTGCATGTGCCGGTTTTTCCACTGGTTATTTAAGTAGATTATGGGGTTCTAGTTAAAAGCTACATGTAGGTCTACTCTTCGAGTCAGACGCTCACCAATCGACAATAAGCGTGATCACGCGATGCCAGCTGGTGGTCTAACAATGATGTTACAATTTATAACAAGAGTGCACTGGATAATTGACAATTAAGGAATTCTGATTCTGATTTCATACATCTACACAACTTGTGGATGTATGCATCTGGCCACCAGTTTGACAAAAACAGCTTGATAATTCTGCCATTTTTATTGACTTTTTAAAATTACATTCTATCATTAATCACATCAATTAATAACATAAACACCATAGGGACTTGGCCACTCATTTCTTAATGGCGAGCAATAGGAATTTTTTTATATATGTTGCTAATCAATTCATTTAACAATTATGTCATGCATTAGTTATGTAGTACTTATATGCGTTGTGCCTTTATCTTTACATAACTGTTACCCAATAAAATGCCTGCTCCCAGACATGCGCTATGATACATTTATCCTATTCAACGTGTAGTGTCAAAACTGTACATGAGCACTGTGACGCATTCCAATAGGCTAAGTGTGTTGTGTCGCTGCTGTTTCATGTTTGGTGCATTGTTCCTCAGGGAGCGGTCCACCTGCGCGAGTACTGAAAAGACAGCTCCCATCTTGTCTCTCTCTCTCTTTCTTTCTCTCTCTCTCGCCCTTTCCCAGAATCCCTGTGGGCTGTGCGAAGAACAGTCTGTTGCTGCCTGGAACAAGACTGTCTACTCACTTCAGCAAGCATCCCGTGAGCATACAGGTCACTGGTTTCAGCCCAGTGGAGATTAAAGCACCTGCTGTTGTCTGGGAGCCTTATACCTCGCTAGTGTCTGACAAGTTGCAATAGACCAGCCCCCCACGTGGCCTAGTTGATTCTGAGAGCATAGCTATAGACCATTTAACAATCTGTCTCTCTCTCCAGATGTGGGTTTAAAGATGACACGTGCTGGTTTAATCCGCTGATGGTGTGACCTGCTCACGCACAGCGCCCACACATTATAAGGAAAGAGAGAGTGAGGGTAGCGAGAGTTGCTTTCCTTATATTTAGCCTAATTGTCTGTATGATTGCACGTGGTCACTATAACGGCTCTTGCAGAGCTAATGCTTCACATTAGCCTAAAACTAGTTCACACTGACACACCACCACTCCCTAATATGGAGCACGTGTGAGTGAGTGTGTGTGTCTGTGTGTGTGTGTGTGTGTGTGTGTGTGTGTGTGTGTGTGTGTGTGTGTGTGTGTGTGTGTGTGTGTGTGCATTCTTAGGTAGCCCGGAGAAAGCTGCTTTTTACAGTTTACAGCATCAGAGCGCGCTTGAGAGGCGGGGCTGTCCGTGACCCGGTTAGACGTAAAACAGTCGAGGCTCCTGTCATCATTTCAGATTGGGGGGAGTCTACGTCTGTCGTGGAAGCAACAATGTCTGACTGCAGAAGACAGTGGAACCGGGAGGATGAGCTACCGGTCTACTTGGCGGGGCCGATCAACACCGGGCCGAAACAGAAGAAAACCTACGGGATGTTCAGCTCCGTGGAGGGGGCGTTTGAAAGCAAGACCATAGACTTCGATAACTACGCGGTGGGGAGGAAGGGGAGCCGCACCCCGAGAAGCGGGAGCCGGGAGAGGGTCTTGGACGCTGGTGACCCCATGGGCAAGACGTCCAGCGAGGCCCGGGAGGGGTCACTGACCAACTCAACCGGAGAGACTGACGATGCACATCCCGGTGTTGAGGTCAGATATTCATCCGGTAAAAAAAGCCCAAATGGGGAGGTAGGAGTAAAGATTTTGCTCTTTTTCTTTTTCTTTCTGTGCCTGGCATATTGGTGGAAATTCTGATCGTTGTCAAGTATTCACGATACACATTAAGCAGTGACACAAACGTCCATAGGTATTTTGAGTAGGCCCTAGGTTATTTTTTGGAACAAATGCGTAAGTCTGCATAAATGATGAAGTTTTGTGCTGCATTGCAGTTTGGCCATTTTGTTTAGGCTACGTCTACGCAACTAATAAAAAATATCCCCAAAAAATGCAAATTTGCATCGACACAATTACGCTCATTTTTCTTTGTGGTGCTGAAATGGACAGCGCCAGACAGCAACCGCCGCTGTTTTGTTTTTGTGCTCTCACGTGAGCTGTTTAATGAGCCACCGGGCAGACGCTCGCTTTCCGTACACGCGCACGCACAGGATAGTCACCTGTTTTGCCACGGTTCGCATCCCGACGCAGCCGTACGGCGCCGGATTCATCGCTGTCTCTGTCACACACGGAAACAATAACCAACACACACAGGGGAGACAAAGGGGCGTAGAGAGCAGCGCAAGGCGCTGGAGTAATTACAACCCGCTTCTGAGTTGACTGTCAGGGGGCAGAGTGACGAAGAGAGCATGTCTGGGACCGGTTACCAGGGAAAGAACAGCATCCCCCATCTGACGGTAAGAGACCTGGCCTGGTCAGTGGCGTTGGCCGGAGAAGCTCTCCGCTTGTAGGCAAATCCCTGCTGCCAATGCCGTCAGAGTAGGGATTACATTCTTAGTGAGCTGGCAAAGAGCAAATGGCCGTTCTACAGTTTCTCTTAAGTTAAACAGCAAACCCAAGACAGAGAGGTGACAATTCTCACTGTCTGTGTGTCAAATCAAGCGCGTATTCTCACTCAGGGTTGGACAGTGTTGTGTAATCTCGCCGCCTGTCAGAGGGATTAACTTGGTTGACGTGGCGATCTAACCGGGACGCAGGTAACAATGGCTTGCATAAAACAACACAAAGGTGTGGGACTGGATATATTAAAACATCCGTTCTGCAGAAAGCCTCCTCTATCCTTACAGAGTATGCTATTATCAAATACCAAATGAATCCAGAGACAACCTGCAATTGATAGTGCCTAACTATGCATTATATTTCATGATGAAGACTGAAAATGACACAAGACTGCATTCACATTCTTTCTTTTGTAAGCATCTTAATTGGTTAAAGATGCTTAGAATTTAGCTGGGCTGTCAGCTGCCATCATCTCAAATGGGGGATCACTAGTCACTAAGGAGACATGACATCTTCCTAAAGCTGTTGCCATGCAGGCACCTTCCATGGTATTATAGGGTGTGGAAGCATGGTAATCTGAAAAAAAGGTGCTTATCTAACTTTGTGCTTCCAAATATGTAGTATTTATCTGACTGCACGTATAGTCTCATCCTATATAAAATTAATGCAAATAAAAGAGAAAGGCAAACAGCACAAATATTAGCTTTTGTGAGACCCCACCATTCACATCACTTATGTGGCTATGGGTTTCTATCGCAGTGTGTCATAATATTGCTATAAAGTCAAGGATTACATAACTGATTGTGCAATAGATCAAAATGTCAGGATTTAATTCAACAGTTCCTGTACAGCTAACACTCCCCCTCTCTCTACTTCTCCCCTGCAGAGTGAAAGGCTGTTGATCAAAGGAGGCCGGGTGGTCAATGATGACCAATCTCTCTATGCAGATGTGTACATTGAGGATGGGATTATCAAGTGCGTATATAAGGAGCTAATTAAAGAGGAATTCAAGGACTTGCAAATGTTTTGCAGTCAATAATAATTTCACTGCCTCATTCCCCTTTTCACTTCCTCAACCTCCAAAACCCCTTTTCATCTACAACCATGTTTGTTCCTGCATTACGCTTTTCCCTGTCACCCACTCTTTCACCCACCACTATGTCTAATGTATCCGACCCTTGGCAGGCAGGTGGGGGAGAATCTGGTTGTACCGGGGGGTATCAAGGTGATCGAGGCCAATGGTTGCATGGTGATACCAGGGGGGATAGATGTCAACACCCGCTTGATGAAGCATTACCTGGGCACTCAACCTGCTGATGATTTCCTCCAGGGGACCAAGGCTGCACTCGCTGGGGGCACCACCATGATCAGTGAGTGTGGATATCTAGACTCACATTTGAAGCCACAGTTCACCCTGCAACCACATAATCATTCTAGTGTTGAAAAACATTAGTTGCACTCTTTCTATCTCAACCTTTGATCCCTCCCACATTTCAGTTGACCATGTGACCCCTGCGCCGGGGGAGAGTCTTCTAGAGGCGTTTGAGTGCTGGCAGGAGGCTGCAGATAAGAAGGCATGTTGCGATTACTCCCTGCATGTAGACATCCCCCAGTGGAATGAGATTGTTAAAGATGAGTTGGAGCTGCTGGTGCAAGAGAAAGGTACATCCATTTTTAGTTACTCCATAGTGTTTCAGAGCTGTGGTCATTGCTGTATTTCTGTTTCATGTTCATCCCTATTTTGGACCCATTTCATAAGAACAATAGGGACAGATTTATAAACAATTTTGCCTAGTGTTGAATCCTCTTATAGTGAAGACACAGCGGCAATCCATTGTTCTCTGTCTTGGTCTCTATGGGGCTGTCATGGTGGTAGTGTATAAATCCTGCTTGTAATCTGTTTAAAGTAAAAATCACTTTTCTTTTGGGGCAGTTTGAAAATAAACCGGTTACTAAAGCCGAGGAAGCTGCTTGGGTGTTCAGCTGCTTTCAAAAATGAAGACGAAAGTTGTAATACTTGGCTCAGATGCTAGACATAAACATGCTCTACATGCTTTGTACACCAGAAAGGATTGTGGATCAGTTTCTGTATTTTGCATCTTGAAGTTTGCCCTTCATTTTAACTTTATTGCATTTCATGATACATTATGTGGG
This sequence comes from Etheostoma spectabile, assembly GCF_008692095.1. Classification (NCBI taxonomy): domain Eukaryota; kingdom Metazoa; phylum Chordata; class Actinopteri; order Perciformes; family Percidae; genus Etheostoma; species Etheostoma spectabile. Next base: position 14,991,134 of record NC_045734.1, read on the forward strand.
CTACACTCACACAATTTATCTTTGTAATCCTCGCTGCTTAGTTTCCCCTTATTACCTTCTTGCAATGAATGCATTTATCGTTTCCGCTGCTGTCAGGTATCAACTCCTTCCAAGTGTACATGGCTTATAAGGACGTGTACCAGATGTCAGACTCTCAGGTATGCTTCATAATAATTACAACTGCACTACTGATTTACTGCTCTTTCCTTTCACTATTAATCCCTTTTTTTTATTTGGACTCATCCCTCCCTCAGCTGTATGAGGCATTCTCCTTTCTAAAGCAGCTGGGTGCTGTGGTGTTAGTTCATGCTGAAAATGGAGACCTGATTGCTCAGGTAAGTGCTATAGAACCTCCTTGTTTTGTTGCAACTGACTGCTCATGCCTCTTATAACAACACAACTTGTCAGTGTCTTCAGCCTCCAGACACCGCAGTTAACAGTGGGGAAGTAACTAACACTATATAATGGCTGAACTAATTCATGACTAATCTTCTACCTTTATAGTCTCTTAAAACCTGCACTGCAGTTGAGACATGTTCTTTTTACATAACTCTCCAGCTCTTACAGAGGGAGGATTAATGCTACTGCTGCAGCTGCTGAGTATGACAGGTTTTTCCTAGGCTGCCATTGCTGATGACCGTTATTATTCTAATGATGATGATGTAAGGGTGATTAAGATGGTGAGAGTGAAGGTGCTGATAATGCTCTGACAGCACTGATGAAAAGTGGTAGCTGTGGTTATGGAAATTAGGGGACATTTAGGGCAAAAACCATGATGTATGTGAAGATGAATGAGGGTAATGAAGATAATGGGAGTGCTGATGAATAATTATGACATACAATAAAAAATAATTATTAAAAGAAAGACATTAAGAAGGTCGGGGGCCTGGTTTTCATCCCAATTTTGCTGTTCTCCACACCGCTGTCAGAAACACAAGTGCAGCCAGCAAAAAGCTCCCCACAGTGCATTTGCATTCTAGGATTAAAATGCACACTTTATTTTCTTTGATAGCATGACAGACCATGATATTTTGATTTTACAGCCATAAAATACCAGCAAAGGCACTAAAATGTGAGTATGTGGGTAAAACCTGATTTGACAAGTACTGTATGTAATGCTTTCAATTATTGTAGTGGGTATGAAGTTAATAAATATTATAGTTAATACAATTATATAATTTAATTTTCATCATTTTCAATTTAATTTCATTTGTGTTTCAGGAACAGAGAAAAATCCTCGGAATGGGTATAACCGGACCTGAAGGCCATCCTCTGAGTCGTCCTGAAGAGGTGATGTCATTTTCGTCTGCCCTATTATCCATCCATCCATCCATCCATCCATCCATCCATCCATCCATCCATCCATCCATCCATCCATCCAAAGGTTTTAATGTTTTCTTTCCATGCAGCTGGAGGCTGAGGCAGTTTTCCGTGCCATCACGCTTGGCAACCGTGTAAACTGTCCTGTGTACATCACCAAGGTGATGAGCAAGAGTGCAGCCGACACTATTGCCCAGGCCCGTAGGAAAGGTCAGCTTCTCTTTCTTTTCACTCCAGAAGTTTCCTTTAGTTAATATGCGATTCTGTTTATAGCCTTTTTCAGTCTTTATGAACATCTTTTCACATCCTGACCTACACTGTCCCTCTGTCTTCCCACTCAGGTTCTGTAGTGTTTGGGGAGCCAATTACAGCAAGCCTGGTCACTGACGGCTCTCACTATTGGAGCAGGAACTGGGCCAAAGCAGCTGCTTATGTGACCTCTCCACCTTTGAGTCCTGACCCCACAACCCCAGACCACCTCAACACACTGCTGGCTTGGTATGTCTTAAAACCATTTTTAGCAATGAATGAACATGTCACAAACAACTGCTTGTGTAAGGCACAATATCAGACCAGCTTCAGTAAAAAAAAAAAAACAGATGGAGAAAATGTGTTGATTTTGGTTGGGAGAGACTTAAGAATGGATAAAGGAATGCATAATCATTTGCAAACCACTTAAAATGCATATACACACTTATACATGTATACATTGTATAAAGTACAATAGCATATGTGTACTATTATCAATGATTAAAGGCAAAATACATTAATCCGCACGCACGCACGTGCACACACTCACCCACGCACTCAATGCACAGAATAATCTGCTGTATATTTTTGACTGTGCCTGATTCTATAAATAGCACAGGGACTAGAATCCCATCATATGTTGCCTTGGCTACCAACTGCCTCCTCATCCTCCTCCTCCTCCTCCACACTTTGTCTGCAAAATCATCTTCTCTAGGCGGGTCTTTGCTGTCACACGTGGTGGTGTGATACTGCTGTTGTCTTCAAGCTCCTGCTGAAGCAATAGGGTGTATTTTTAGGTTGTTCTTTTTCTGGAGACATGAACAAAAGGACAACACTTTTCCTCAGCGAGACCCATTACTTCAATAATATGCACTGTCATGGCATTGGGGCGACGCTCCCTCAGTCCACTATCATAAAGTAATGTAATTAACAAGTTACTAAAAGGCCTCCGGTGACAAATCCTTCTAACCATAGCTTTTTATCAGTCAAATTATTATATAAGAGGTCAAGGCAGTATATACAGGGTTGGCTTTTTGATAATACATTAATGATGTGGTCTAGTTAAAGCTTTAAGGCCCAAATGCGTTTTGAAGTGCTCCTATTGTTTGAAATGGCCTAACACTCACTAAAAGTGTTTTGATATGTGATAATACATTTGTAATGTGGTGTAGTTAAAGCTTTAGGGACTGGGACTGCAGCTGTGTTGCATTATTCTGACTGGTTCAGCTGGCTGTTTTTTCTGCCCCAAGTCATTACATGACTTGTACTTTAACTCAGATGCTCAATGAGGACACATAATGGCTTAAAGTAGAAATGTCCGTCTTTATCTTCATCATGATTGCCTGAATCTAAAAATTGTCTTGAACTGACCATCTGATCACAAAGATTGAACTGCTTTCCACAGTTCAAGCCATTCAACTTCATCGTCATTTCTTTCATAATATGTGCCAGACATACAGAGGAATCGAAAATAAGTTTCTTATTGCTCCCACAGTGCAGTAAGTAAAAATATTTACAATACAATAAATAAATTCTAAAAAACTTAAATGTAAGGCAAACCAAACAGTATAGAACAGTAAAGAAACTAAAAATGTGCAATATAAAGGAAAAATATGAAATGAAAGTGAAAAAGTGTGAGGGTGGGGTGGGGAGGGGGTGTTCAGAGTCCAGAGTTCTTGGGGGCAGAGGGGAGTAGAGTGAGAAAAAATGAAGGGTGTTGAGCTTCCTGACAGCATGGTGAATGAGGCTGGCAACACAGGACTGGAGGATCTGGTACCTTCTCCCAGATGGCAGGAGGCTGAAGAGGCTGTGTGAGGGGTGTCTGGGGTCACCCACAATGCTGGTTGCTTTGCGGGTGAGGCGGGTTTTGTAATGTAATATCCAAGAGTGAGAGGAGTGACACATCAATGATCCGTTCAGCAGCCTTCAGGGCCTTTCAAAATTCTGCTGTGAAAAAATATAACATTTGACAGGTTGATCACTGCAGTGTGAAGGGTATGGGGATTATTTCATGTAATTTTGTTGCCTTGATTCAGTGGGGACCTCCAGGTGGTGGGCAGCGCTCACTGCGCTTACAGCACTTCCCAGAAAGCAATCGGTAAAGATGACTTCACCCTGATCCCAGAGGGAACCAACGGAGTGGAGGAGAGAATGGGTTTCGTCTGGGACAAGGCCGTGGTGAGAAATGAGGATGTGTGTGTGTGTGTGTGTTTGTGTCTTTTGTGTAGAAGTGACATTGAGTTTTGTCCACCAATCTCTGTCTCTCAGGCCATGGGCAAAATGGACGAAAACCAGTTTGTGGCAGTCACATCTACCAATGCTGCTAAAATCTTCAACTTGTACCCACGCAAAGGCCGGATAGCGGTGGGCTCAGACGCTGACATTGTCATCTGGGACCCCTACAGCGTCAAAACCATCACTGCCAAACTCCAGCAGTCGGTGAGAGCAAAAGAAACTAGGAGGAGAAAGAAAGGAAAGATGACAAAAGAAAAGGGGCGATGGATAAATTGTTATAACACAAGAAATGAACAGTGTAATACAACTGATGTTCTGTAATCACAAATAGTGCATCAGTTGAGGGAGCAGAAGTATATAAAGGACAGGGGGTAGGAGCAAGGCTGCAGGAGAGAGAGGTTTTATATAGGAGAGTGTGAAATAAGATAAAACCCAAGAGTCAGATCGGAGGAGATGAAAAGAACCCTTAAATGTACTTTTAATACAAGACATAGTCAAGCCTGGCATTTCTGTGAGTAATATGATGTCATATTGCATAGTTGTGGTAGTATTACAACAAAATACATGTATTACATTAGTTACAAAACTTTTTTTTGGGACAATGCCATTTAAAGTTCTACAATTGTAGTTATTTCCAGTTAAAGATTTTCACATTTAGGACTGTATTTTATTGGGACACTGTTGTTTTACTCCTTTAATTAGCAAGAGCAAAATTAATTTCAACCCCTTTGTATGTTTGGGGTTGCATCAGCAATCTATATAGATTACATACATACAGAGCTATCTACATGGTTAGATGCCCCACAAGCTAAGTAAGGACATGTGTTCTCTTTTGTGCAATTCAGGTGAACCTAGCCTTTAAATTTCACAACAAAATGATACAATTCACATAAGCCGAATGGCCTCGAAGGTGAAAATAGACTTTAGGCAGTGGAGTACAGTGACAATATTAGACAGTGGTTAATGTATTCAGTCTGTTCTGCCACTCTCCAAGGCCCTAATCCAGACTGGTGCCGGCTTTAGGTCATAATCCCCCTTTACCCCTCACCCATTCTGTGCTACCATCTCTCTACCCATCCCCCTGCATTCACAGTCACTCCTCCTATTTGCCCCGAGCCTCTCACTTATTCATCCCCCATTTTCTCAACTGCTGCATTTTACTGCATGTATTAAGCCTTCTGACACAATGCTTGCTGAAATGACACAGTGGGCCAAGACAGTGTAGGGCATCTGTTCTGAATGGTGGGAAAGAAATGAAAGCGCTCTCCCTCATTCATCTGCTTAATTCCCTTTTTACACATTCTTTATCTTGTATGTTATCCTTCTCCACACAGGCTTCAGAATACAACATCTTTGAGGGTCTGGAGTGCCGTGGAGGTCCAGCGCTGGTGTTGAGTCAAGGTCGGGTGGTTTATGAGGAAGGCAAGCTGCAGGCCCAGCAGGGCACTGGCCGATTTATCCCCCGCAAGCACTTCCCAGACTATGCTTACCAGCGCGTTAAATTCAGGAACCAGGTACAGTAGACAGTTCATTTAAATACATGTAAAAGTCTTTTCTATTAAAAGATTAGATGGGCAACATCCATTTGCTTATAGCATGCTTGTCTGCTTACTATCTTCAAAATCACTTTAATACATATTAAAACCACTGAAAAAGTATTGTCTGTTCAGTTTGGTTTGGTTTGGCAACAGTCTAATATATTTATAAAACACTTGGTTGTGCATTGAGTCCTAGACTTGTTTTCTTACATTAAGATATTAATTGCCTGACATAAAGACATATTAGAAAATAGGAACAAACAAGTAGAAAACGGAATCATATGAACAACATTTCTTTAGGGTAAAAAATATTATGGACACCTCAATTAAGCAATTACATCATAAAAGCCTACAGACAACAGTCACTGTCATAATCTAATTTTTCTTTTGTATTGTTTCTAAAGAATGAATGAGTGTTTTATGTCTCTGTGTCTTTTCTATCCAGGTGAAGAGACAGCAGGGCGTTACTCGTGGGTTGTATGATGGCCCCGTGTATGATGTCGTTCCTACCCCCAAATATATAACTCCTGCTCCGTCAGCCAGAACTTCACCCATCTCTCACCAACCACCACCAATACGCAATCTTCACCAGTCCAACTTTAGCTTATCAGGTAACAGAAACAATGTATTTTATATTAGTTGTAAAATCCAATCCAGTGATTCCTTTGATTCTTTTTAATGTGTCAAATAAATCAATATCCAGATGCATTTATGACTTCTTATGTATACTGAACAGGTTCTGAATTTAATAGATTTCTGATATTTATGTAAATAAATCTAATATTTTCCAGGGTCACAGCTCGATGATAACATCCCTCGTAGGTCTGGCCACCGCATTGTAGCACCCCCCGGTGGTCGCTCCAACATCACCAGCCTTGGTTGAACAACCTGACTGTGTACAGAGTGTGGTTGTTGTGGGGTTTCATCTCCTGAGTGTGTGAGTATGACTAAGAGTGTGACCACACTGGCATTAATCAGTACCTTTGTATTTTTTTTTTTCACAATGGTGAATCACTCTTTTTAGACCATTATGATTTTCATCAGTTTGCCTTTAGTGCGTGGTCACAGAAAAGAAGCACAGTAATACTTCCAATAAAAGTAGAGTGTGGTTTACAATGAACCAAGTCATTTAAAACTCACAGGCTCAAGATTGGGACACTCACACACACACACACACACACACACAAGCACACGCACACACGCACACACGCACACACACACACA
>NC_045734.1:14997709-15036246 GCF_008692095.1 Etheostoma spectabile
CACACACACACACACACACACACACACACCTGGTATCAGATCCCAAATGTGTACCCAGTGTTATGTCATAATGTTATTATCTCCTTCCCCGTCAGCATGACTTCCTCCTTATTCTTCCTCACTTCCCACATCTACTGTGTGGGTCAGCTCAGACATGGTGCTCCTTTCCACCCATCTGGTGCACAGCTGAAGAAATAACTGATTTCTCCTGCAACTGTTTTTCAACATCTTGGCAATATTTGTTTCAATGTGGCTCAAGTGGATCAGTTATACATATTGCATGGACATGTCTTTAGATGTTGCACTACTTGTGGCTTATCGTTACAATGGACAAACACTGATAAATGTATGCTTTGAAAACACAATGACAGTCAGTGTAGATAGAGCGAGCTGTTACTAGGTTCACATATAGACACACATACATACATTTTAACATTACTGTGAACTTAAATACACTAAAATCAATGCAACTTCCTCTCCACCATCTATATGCAAATGTATCAATACTCTCTTATGCAGTGTGAAAGTAGAAAAACAGTTGAAACAAATCCAATTACAACTGTGCACTATAAAATGAATTTCTAGATGGCTGTACCTACATGTTAGAGTTTCACTGTAAAGACTTGTGTGTGATAGTTTTCTGCCAACATTTCATTCCAGATATAGACCTTTGTTGTAATGAGATGCTCAACTCCCTGCTGTAAAAGGGCTTTAGCTACCACCTCCGCTTTTCAAAACTTCACTAAGAATTTTATAAGCTGTTTTTAATTTTATTTGACTAATTCTGAATGTTTTCTTGGTACATTTTGGTGTTTATATGCCACTTTGTTTTGTTGCTGTTTTCTGGTGTCTCCAATGGAACCACTAATGATCAATAAAGACTTGGCTTTTGTCAAAAATGATGGTATTACAAACATTCCTGAGAGTTTCATACCAACTTAACAAGTGAAGAGTAATATTAGTGTTACAGGTTTGTCTTTGATTTGTGCCAATAAATTATGTCAGGTTGATTTAGCAAGTGCTTCAGTTAGGATAATATGAGTTCAACACTCTGAGACCCAAGCAGCAACCTCCGGTGCTGAAAAATAGAAGCCAACGCAGGAGGGGCCTAAAACGGCAGTTCATTGAGTGGCCACTTGAGGCTGGCTTCAAAAGGGAGTCGATAGACCAATAGACCCAGTGTTAAAATGCCCAACTTTACACCATGTTTACATTTTCTTTTAGCATCAGAAACAAAGGAATGTTAAAATGGGTTCAAATGTAATTTGCATGCTGGAAAAAGCCACAGAGCATTGTACAATATCTTAAACTTTTGAATGATGGACATAATCCTTTTTTATGGTAAAAAAGAAAATCTTTTATTTTGTTTATTTTTTCTTAAAACTGAAAGGAGCACACAAAAGACTAAATCCAGAAACCTCAGTTACCTCAGAAAACAAATATGACACTATGTATGAAATTAATGTTTTTACCAGGATTGAATGTAGTCTGTAATGACATTATAAAAGCTTTGTGGAAGGAATTCAGTTCTGTGTGGGGTGAGGGAAAGGAAAAATGATCAAAGAAAAGGGAGAATGAATAATAATGTTTAAATAAAATACGTGGAAGGGTAATTAAACTGATAACTAAACTGATCTTCAAATGCTGCAGAAGTACATAAATAAAGGCAGTTTACATGTAGGCTGTAAAGACATTATAAAGCTTTGTGGCAATGAATTTAGTTCTGTGTCTGGTTATAGCCTAATTCTAAGTGAGAAATACTTGAATAAAAGTATTTTGCATCGTTTGTTAGGGAAATAAATGAACGGGGGAAAGACAGGAGATATATCAATTGTCACTTCTTCCTTCGAGTAAAAATATTAAGGTTGATATGTTTAATGATTCAAAGCTGATCAATCAGGATGAAATCTAATGTCATTACGAATCTCATTTTACAAAAATGTAATTTTAAATTTAGCGTGACACTTTTTCATATTAAGTGACTAATGTGAGTTCACACAAATCTTGAAATTGGTCCAGTAATGCTGTAACCAGCAGCCACAAACCAGGCTGCAATGTGATATAGGGCAAATGTGCACCGTCAATGTGCTCCCACTCAAAGTGGTGTTTTTGCAACTGACAGGTTTAGCTTGTTGTTACAAGTGTCTGACTACATTATGAGAAGATTTTTGTTTATATTAGCCACAGACACAAATGCATGAGAAAAAGGGTCCAGGTTGAAAATACCAAAATTCTCCTTTCAGCTCAGCAATGTGTTCTTTATTCTTACTTTGCTTCCTTTGTATGTGTAAAGGGTCTACGTTACCTCAATGCAAGCAATATTTTGAACACATTAAAAGGTTAACTTTGTCAACACATCCTCATAAAGATGTCTTGCAAACTAACTGCCAGACTTTAAAGATGTTTGCTACAAAATTGAGAGACGTTTTGCAGTTTCATTGTGTTATCTGTGCCAACGACAGCACCAGAGACTATTATGTATTGGCTAATAGGGCTTGTAAGCATTAGTGATTAGCATAAGTGATTTGCGTTAGCGATTAGCATAAGCAATTTAAAGACTACTACAGTGCAATCACAAATGGTCAGTTTTAGCCAGTTAAAATGAACGTTAATGTAGAAGAAGCCCAGCAGTTTATGCGGTGTTACTTTTATAGTTTTAACTGTTATATGAACTGTGTTTTGTGTATTTAGACTGTGTAAAAGTTAACAATATTGCTAAGTTAGAAGAGAGGCAGTTAACAGAGTTGAACCTGTCAGCCTGTGTGATCAGTCAGGTAGGCTATGCTGGAAAGCTACTCGCGTTGTTTTACCCGCCAGCAGAGATAATGGCAACAGGGCTAGAGAGCTAGTCTACGCTACCTGTAAATGCAGTTAAAGGGATAATGTGAGGTCTGCAATCAGTAAATGAGCGGATTGTTTTACTTATGTGGGAGCTGAAATACGTTTATTGTACATATGTTTTGTGCCATTGGTCATTTAGTTTAGGTGCATTGTACAATGTTTATTTTTGTGTACTTGTTAAATACAGTCAATGTCAGCTTGATATGTTCTTAATATAATAATGCTGTAATGTAGTATATCTAGCCCATCTGTTGGCCCAAAGGAATGCTTCCCTTTATTGTCGTCCCTGACAATAACAGCACATTTACTTCACTTAATTTCCAAGTTTCATCTGGCAGAGATTGGCAGCATTTGTTCTGATTTTATTTTCTCAAAGGAAAACTCTTTGGCAGATGCAGTTTGTTTTAAATTGGTGTTTTTGTTTATTTACACATTTTCTGCGTCATTTGCATAGATATTATGATAAGTATCACATCAAAATGCACTCTTTCAAACTTTAAGGTTTATTTAGTGTAAGTTAGCTGTACAAGTTTTAGACAAGCTAGGAAAATTATGTGTATGATAATAACTTTATACATCAGACATTGTTTCCAGCTTTAAGCATTATCCTGAGATCCACTGCAGGGTCTTGCGTTACAAACAAATGATCAACTATACCATTCTACATGATCATAAAAAATTTAAAAATTTGATTTTCAGCGTAAAATATCTTAAATATAAGATCATTTTAAATCAAGTCATATGTAGCAGATAGGGATGTTTTGTACACATGCCAACATGTTAAAACCATGCTCTAAAGCATCGTGAAGTAGTAGACCTAGTAGCACAGTTTGACATTCCTGCAGTTATGCGATCTTCCCAGTGAAACCTCTTAGAGTCTACTAGCTTGTATTTACAGCATACAGACTGCTTATGTGAAAAAGAGCATTTTCTGGCTTCTACTCCAGATGAACTGTTTCCAGACAACATTACCTTCCCAGAGACCAACGGAGACCTACATTCTGCTGCTACCATCTGCTCTGGGAGCAAACCAAAGGGATGTAATATTGAGCTTGAGACTGAGTTTTCAATTTTCTGTAGCAGGTCATGAAATCACAGAAATGAAAACAGTGGAAAACAGAGTCTGTTTGTGTTTAGGGTATACAGAAGTCTAAACAGATGCCATAATGATCCAGAGGCTTCCCATCCCTTGAAAGGAACGAACTGATGTTTGGGAATAACACAGGGTCTGCATCCAGGCAAATTATTGGGCCAGCTGTGCTTCTCTTCTACCACTGAAGGTCCCTCAGGTCCATGATGTGCATATGTGAGCTGAGTCCAGCTACTATGCAATAAACATAAAAATATGCTATATTCATCTTCTGAATGCATCCACATTGTGAATAAGACCGAATCAAACACTAACAAAACGTTTTGTCACAATTTCTAATGTCCATTGGCTTTCAATAGATATTTAATAGATTTGATAGTAATTTCAAAGTAATATGACATGGAACATTAATCTTTAACTTTAACAGTACAAGTCTGATTAATTTTAGGAATTCCGCTTAACCCATAACAATTATATCTAAAAGATGAGGCAAGATGGACATTGTTTACAATTAGCTCTTAGATATTATAGTGATGGAAGTAACAGTACCAGATAATATCATTATATTATCTTTTGCAATGTAGATTGATGTACTGCAGTTGTTTAGATTTGCTTTGTCCAAACATCATGCATTCTATGAAGATTCACTGTGTTTGACTAAATTGACCTAATAATTAAAAATTATGGACTCTATTTTTGTAGTACCTTTCAATGTATTTTTCACAGCAGATTATGAACCAAATTAACATTGCTATAAAGCTAACAAGTGAAATCAACTGGTGACCTTTAACACATGTGGCATGATATTCTGGTTGTAACACTTCCCTTTGTCCAGTTGGTGTCCATGTTGAGCTTTGTTACTGTAAAAGGTCAAGCTTGTTCTTGAGGCAGATTTACAGTTGATGGATGAAGATTAATGACACATCCTTTTACTGGCTTCTTTGCCTTGGCCTAGGTGAACCTGACTTGTCTAACATGGCATGGCAGGTCTAGCACCAAATGCTTTCAAGATTGACCAATTTACATCAAAAGGTTTAAAGAAGCAGTTTTTATCTCTGTTGTTGACGTTAGTCAAGGTGAATTATGCTGAGAGCGTCACAATTACCCCTGAATTAAAAAAAGATTGCTACAAGTTTCAAAATCACAGCCTTGAGCTGCCTAATACCTACTCTTTACTGTCACAGCCACAGCATAAAGCTGTCATTTCTCTTCACATAGGCAAAACACTTTCTCAATTAGTAGGTAAACTGCTGATTAGTTGTACATGCATTGAGAAAAACAGCAAGAGGGTTAAGTCAGAGTGATTTTTGTCTTTGGTTTTTTAGAAGCCATACACCATCAACTAGAGACTCACCTCTGCAATCACTTGAAACAATAAATCAGGATCTGCTGGTTTTCAGCTACACACACACACACACACACACACACACACACACACACACACACACACACACACACACACACACACACACACACACACACACACACACAGTCTTTATTACTTTATGACCACCACAATCTCAGGGTTATATGTAAGAACAGAGAATACAGAATATTACACAACTGAGAAATGCTATAAACAAAATAAAAATATATATGACACAGATCTGGAAAACTTTGGGGGAAATGGACCCATGGAAAAATACTTTTTTCTAATAGCTTTGTATTCCAGTTTCTTGCTTTTTAAAAGTAAACATTACAAATTCACATTTCACAAAGACAAGTGACTAAGTGACTTCTAAAGACTTGATGTCCCAAAACATCAGAGCCATTACATAGACATTTGGCAAGCAGATATGGCAATCTGGACAGGTTCAATTTGTTTCTAGTAATTTACATGTAATCCACTTTTGTTTAGAACATGGGCAGCAGCAAGTAGAATGTAATGCTTAAACTTAAAATTCATTGAATTGATCTGATTGATTGTTTCTTCATAACTCTTTAAGAAAGACAGAATACACATGTATAACACAAAGATATAACACAAGCTATTTTTATATTTATTTAGCAGTTTTATTATCCTAGAGAACTACTACTACTCCAAAAAAATGACCACATTGCATATCTTGTCCATCACTCAAATCTTAGTCCATCACAATGCAGAGAAACAGGACATTGCAGTTTATTTTGCTCTTGATTGTGAACTTTTAATTTCCTTCACATATTCTATCATAGGTCGTTTATGTTGAATGACAACTGCAGTGCTGACATTAGTGAATAGTCTGGCTCTTGCAGAACTGCAAAAACATAGTCAACATCAGAAACCTAACTAAATTGTAAAACAGCATAAGTGATAGTTACATATGGTAACCCCAGATTCTATTAGTATAGGTGCAGCCCTCTAAGACTACGCTATTGGGGGTCTATTCCATCCGCACATGTAGAGTCGTGACGATTTTCTTTCCCGCCCCTGCGTCCAGCACGGGCCTCAACTACATCTGCAGAACCTGTAACAGAGCGGACCCACTGGGGTGAGGACAGCAGGTGAAGGACAAATGCGACGGCGCATTATTCCGTGATGTAGGCGTGCATGATCAGTGAGAATCATTGTGCATGATTGACAATTTATGGGACACCAGGCAAAACACACATGCAACGGGGCATCATCCATCGTTGAGTGTGGATAGGGTCGAGTGGATGAATGGGCATGGGGATGCCCGTGAGGCTGTTGTGCAGATGTAAGCTACTTTCATGCCCCTGCACAGGGTGCAGACGCCGACAGCGCTCTCGTAGAATTTAACCCGGATGCCCCTGGGTGGGGCTCCGCCCCCTCCACGTTATCAGTGTAACCGGGTTGAAATTTTATCTTTACTTCTACGGTTGAAATGTCACCAAATCCTGTTGAATTTTTGCTGTGCTTTATTGCCTATTTATGCCTGCATGTTGTATTCAGACCAAGGTGTTAATGCCTGTAGGCTACTACCACTTTAAGAGGTTGCAGGCCTTTTGCCGTCATTCAGGCGCTTCACTCAGTCCGCGTCAGGCTGGCTGAGAGGAGGTAATTTATTACTTTGCTCGTTATTTTTAAACATTTATTTTTGGTTTTTGGACGATGCAAACCTTGTTTTATGCATGTATAAATGTTAGTTTTAGGTTATGAATATGCAACTAATGTGTCAATTGAATATAAACTTTGTAGCCTATACAGACTTTTTGCAAGCTTTAAAATAAATATGTATGTTTGTACGTGCTAGTCTACATGGTTTTCTGTATGTTTATCTGCTAACAGGTGCTTGAGACCTGTGTGCTGTGTGGAGGAGACTGCAAGTTACAGAGCCTTAGGCTATGTGTTTTTCTGTTGATTTGTACAGACAATTCCACTGTTCTGCCTTCATTAAAAGAGCAACTAGCAGCTGGTTGTGGTCCAGGTCCTTCCATTACTCAGCACAACATAGAACCCAACGCAGAATATACAAGCGTTAATGAATGTGCATCCAGCCTAATATAAAACTGTTAAATAAAGGATACAATAATCTTAAAGACAAGACACGTTACATCAGCCTTGGCGATAGCCTTGCACAGCCAATGAGACAGACGCTGTTTTGAAAGGGCCGCTCCTTGGGAGTGTTCCCTGTAGTACACAAACCGCTGCTGTGTGTGCCTGATGTCCATCGTGTGTGTAAAGCGTACTGTGATAACGCACGCACCGGACATAAATGGTGAAAAGCCTCCTCCGCGTTGTTTTCATGAGGCGGGGGGAAAAACTCTAGCCTACAAGGGAAAACACCCTTGAGCGAAAGGAATTTGTTGGAACTTTCAGTGTGAAAGAAGGGTTTGGCTGTAAGGTGGCTGCGCTCCCGTCCCCTCTAATGGAGAGACAGGACAACTGACATAAGTCGCTCACTCTCTTGGCTGACGTCAGAGGAAGTAGAAGCGCCATTTTTTTGCAGCCTGAGAGAGGCTAGTGCCAGAGGCTCAAAAGGAAGTTTTATCAGAGCTCGAAGCACCAGGGCTGGGTCCCATTAGCGGGTGAGAGTGTGCACGGCAGGTTTTTTGTCGCCTGACCCCCTTCAAAAAACGCTTTACCAGGTGGTGGGCAAAAACCGTCCTCTTGCCATAGCCTTCATGGCAGGATGAGATTCTTGCTGCATAGGCTTTGACCGTAGACAGAGTCAAATCATTGTCCACTAACGTTTGGAGATGAGTCAGCCCGAGAAGCATGGGGTACGATGTGGAACTTGCACCCTTCCCCTGCACTAGTGCTGGAGCTGTGGGGCGTTTCCTTTTATGACAGTCATCGTGGCGTGAATTAATGGTAAAAATAAAGCAAGCCAAAGTTAATTTCTTTCATAGTCACCAAGGTTTCTGACCTCGTAAAGATGTTAGATCGTGTGAATAACTCGGTTTTTATTGGAAAGTTTCTTTGTAGTTGTAGGCTGATACATACATATGTCATGTAAATGATGTACATGTAAATCATGTTGTATATTTGTTTATGTATAATGTGTATATTTCCTGCTTTTTTACCAAGAAAACTGATGGCACCGATGAGTTTAAGCTGATGTGACCATGACAAGATGAAGAGACACAAATGACAGCCTACAGAGGAACACTGGTATGATCAAATGTAACATCAACCACCTGCGTGTCAGTGAGAAAGAATGTTTACGGCACTGCTGCAAGGCTTTTCTGAACAAAGGAACACAGCACAAACAGAAAATAGCACACCTGCTCAGCTTTACGCTCAGCTTTACTGATGCTGGTGTTAGAGGGTTGCAGTATCCTGCTACAGTTGTTATTTGACTGGACATCAAAAAACATTTCAGCATATACACCAATAAATCTTTTCACTTTGAAGCCATTAGCCCTCTCTCTGCATGTAAAGGCTGAAAGGCAATTCTCTTCAGCTTACTTTCACTCTGAAAATGAGTTTTCTTAAGCCCTTGAAAGCATCTGACATCTCCAAAGACCATGTGATATACTGGACAGTTTGTGAGGAGGTTAATATTCTGCAGTTTACTTTATAGACGCCTCCCTCGCAACATTTTCCTCTATCTTTATAAAATCCATAAAATGCACATCCACTGGGACTGTCCGTGGGATTTAATTAATAGTTTTAAGAAATTGACATCCTTTTTTGTAGTGCAGACACTCCTTGTTCATTTATCTGGTGAAACAGTTTGATTTACTTAGAAAACCTTTTATGGGCCACTTATGGGAGATGACTTACAACAAGAAGTTGATTGATACGCTACCTGATTCTTTTGATGTTTCAAAAACCTTTTTTGTGTGGTGTAATGATTTTTCTTTTATGTGTGCTTTTATGACTTTATTGCAGGCTGCAAAACAATTGGTCCTTGCATGTATAGTAATGCCGGGATTGCACTTTCCTAAAGACCTAAAATTGTGGTCTTTTATTGAACGTGGCATTTTAATACAAGTGATTTTACTAATTGCAGATAATACAAAATGATATGGCCTTGGAAGACATACAGTACACACACACACACACACACACACACACACACACACACACACACATATATATATGGTGCTGTAGTGATGACTCAAAGCGAGCAAAGAAGCAATTCAACTCTTTTGCCAGCTTCGCACTCAGGTCCCCTGATGTTGCATCACAGCCTCTGTAGTTTGTGATGTCATGTATGCCCCGCCACATCTCCCATGTGTTGTTGCTGGACAGGTGGGACTCTATGCTCCTCTTGTGGTCCGCCTTGGCTCTTCTAAATCCATTTTTCAGGTCAGGACCGTCTGACCTGAAGGCAGCGTTGCGGGCTCTGAGGAGTGTACGGACATTGCTGGTCATCCAGGGTTTCTGGTTAGGGAAGACCCGAATGATTTTGTCCACAGTCACATTTCCAATGCAGAACTTTATGTAGTCCACTACTGTTCCTGTAAATTTTCCCAGCTCCTGGTGTTTGAATAAGGTCCAGTCCGTCTGGCTGAAGCAGTCCTGTAGGTTGGAGAGTGAATTTTCAGGCCAGGTTGTAACAGTCTTTATGGTGGGCCTGGTGCTGCGTCTGAGGGGTGTGTAGGCTGGGGGGACTAGGGGAGAGAGAGATGGTCTTGCTCTTCTGTCTTGTGGTGTGCCCCAAGGTTCTGTGCTCGGCCCCTGCTGTTCAGTCTTTATTTGCTTTCTCTTGGAAAGATTATTGGTAGTTTTGAAGAAATATCTTACCATTATTATGCTGATGAAATCCAATTTTATGTATCTTTTAGCCCTGATATGCTAGACAAACTGTCTTTGCTGTACACTTGTTTAGCCTTCATTAACAAAGGGATCGCTGACAATTTTTTTCAATTAAATTCAGACAAAACTGAGGTGATGATTTTTACCCCAGACAGCATTACCCCTAAGATTAGGCAGGCCATTGGGACTCTATCACTCTCTGATTGTAATGTTGTGCAAAATCTGGGTGTCATTTTTGACAAATCTATGTGTTTTAACAGTCATGTGAAATCTGTGGTTCATTCCTGTTTTTTCCATCTCAGAAACATTGCTAAGATCAGATCTGTGGTTTTTAAAAAAGTGATGAGATGCTTGTTCATGCTTTTATTTCTTCACGTTTGGATTATTGCAATGTACTCTACACTTTTAAACAAATTATCCAGAGACAAATTGCAAGTTGTACAGAATGCAGCAGCTAAACTTTTGTCTAAGGCCAGCAGGAGATCGCACATTACTCCCGTGCTTAAGGCTCTTCATTGGCTACAAATAGGTTTTAGAGTGCATTTTAAAATTGTAACCACTACTTACAGAGCCTTGCATGGTCAAGCTCCCGCTTACATCCAAGATCTATTGCACGCACACACTTCAAGTCTCTCTTTGAGGTCTTCAAGCCAAGACCTTTTAACTGTCCCCAGAACACGTTTTAAAACCAGAGGTGATCGGGCCTTTTCTGTGGTGGCTCCAAGGCTCTGGAACTCTCTCCCTTTAGCCTTGAGCGCTTTGGATTCTGTGGAAACTTTAAAAAAACACCTGAAGACACATCTTTTAGACAAGCCCTTTAACTAGCAATATGGCTTAGTATTTTATGTGTTGCTCTTATATTTGTTTTTACTGTAAAGCACTTTGTGACCCCTCTTGTCTGTGAAAGGTGCTATATAAATAAAGTTTAAAAAAAGTTTACTTACTTACACCGGCGAGATGGGCCCGCTGCTGTTCGTTGATGGTGTTCAACAGGAGAGAGAGCGCTGTTTTTACATTGGCGTGGGGCGGAATATACACAGCCGTGATGAACACTACCGTTAGCTCTCTTGGTAGAAAAAAAGGCCGGCATCTTAAAGACATGTACTCAAGGTCAGGGGAGCAGTGTTTATCTATGATTTTTCTGTTATTACACCAGTTATATTGTATGCACATCCAGAGCCCTCCTCCCCTACTCTTACTGGAGTTTTCTGTCCTGTCCCAGCGTAGTAGGGTGCGGCCTGCTAGCAATCTGCTAAGATTGGGTATCCCCGGGTGAAGCCAGGTTTAGGTGATAATCAAAACACAGCAGCGAACAAAGAGATTGCCAGCGAGTTGTAATTCCAGTATGTCCATTTTATGCGTCAACGCTGGCATTGAAGAGATACAGGCTCATAAGAGGTGGCTTGTGGGGTGGTTTTCTTAGCCTTAGCATGACTTTCTTCACCCAGATTTGATCCTGTCGGTCTGGCGATTAAACCGACTACCTCCCGGTCACAAGCTCGCTTCTTTAACATTTAGGCCTTCACTGCCCGGTGAATTGACATTTCAAGTAAACCCAGTTGAGAAAAATAGAATTCAACATTTTTAAACCTTTCCTGAAACCACATCATTCAGTCAACTTGCGATGTGAATATTAGGTTTATATTGTTTAAAAAAAATTGAATTAGTAGGTCAGTGGATTGACATTGTGATGGGCCTGTGGAATAGTACTAAGTGCTACCAACATCCTGGCCTGTTAAAATCAAAAACAGTGTAGATTCTTCTTTTTGCTTGTTTGGTTGTTGAAGAAAATAAATAATTGAACATTAAAATGTGTTATTTTTTTTTACATTATTTGTAATGGTGATTTTGCTGTACATCAAATTAATGATTACCCCGTTGATTAGCCTTTAAATCTTTATTTTATCCCTATTTGGTTTGATGCATACTGTATAACATTTAAACCACTCAGGCAGCCACAGCTCCCTCTTTTTTTTCTCAGATTTACACTTCTGAGTGTAATGTATCGTCCACCTATTTTTTTTTCTTCATATATCTAATATGACATAAATATTGAAGTATAAAGAGGCTTCTGGCACCTGTGTCTTCCAGCTGTCAGCTCAAAAGAAATAGCCTTGGACTGAATATGCAAGGATATATAGCTATTACTTTTGAGTTTTAGTTTCAGAAGCATGCTTACATTTGTTTTTTCTTTTTTATTGTCCTTCTGCTTTTCGTATTTTATCCTTCACTATGACCAAAATGCATTTGAAACAAAGGAGAGCCACTCCTTGCATGCTACAAACTGATGTGCACAGCCAGAAAACTAAAATAATACTGACTCATGACCATATGGTGTCAGTGTTGCATACTGGACAAATTGCGGGACTCTTTTGACATTTTGAGTCCTTCACACTAATCTTTGCAGCAGTTAACACCTAGCGTTTTTCAGATAACTCTAAGTCCAAATTGCCCCCTACATTTTAAAAGGTTTCTTGCAGCAGGATCCAGTTCAGGAAATTCAGCTTTCAAACATAAAGTTGATGGCTTGTGTCACATTTAAGTGATACTTTCAAAATGTATTCTAGTCATCACGTGTGTCAGCCAGGAGCATATTAACATAAGAGTATTAAGGTGTCATTCTGCTAAATGAAAGGTTTTTGGTTTTGTTGCTTGGCCATAAAAACAGTTTAAAAACAGAGCTTCACAATTTATTCTTGACCTTGGAAACAGAAGATGTCAAAACAATCTTCACTCAAAGTCCACTCATTTGCTTGTTCTATCACATAGTCTTCATAAGCAGTTGCAGTTTTCTCAGTTATTATGGACGTGGGAGTTTGAACATCTACAATCAAAAGCTTCTGAATAAGCCAGCAAATGGATCTTGAGATGGTTTTGTCACCAGTTTACAACTTTTTAACAAGGCACCCTTTAGGTTGTAAATGTTAGCGAGGCATTAATAAAGGGTCAACAGTTATTACAGGTTATCCATCAAGCCTGCAATGTATATTAATAAGTGGCTAATAAATGTATTAGAGCCCTTTCCCAGAAAGAAACTTGCCGGAAATGTTATGCTGGAAGGGGATTTTTCACAACCTGGCAATCCAAAACTTGTTTTATTAATGGCTTACAGCAGTACGATAAAGATTAATGATTTATTTACCATTAATTATAGCTTTAAACCCTTTGTAAATGATGCCTTATGAAAAAGCGTTACCAAAAATTCATTTGTGAGCAACACAACCATCTTTCCATGTTCCCATGTCTGTGCAGTCATAACTGGTCATCGCAAGTTGATATTCTAATTTTTTTTAACCCTTGTGTTGTCTTCCCTTTGACCATAAACTTGCTGTCCATCCAGGTCAAAAGTAAAGCATTTTGTTTTGAAGAAACCCATATTTCTGATATGAAAAACTTTGGAAACGGGTCATATTTGACCCGAGGACAACACAAGGGTTAAGGATTACTTATTTGGCTTTTTCCCCTTTATTTCAAGGTGACATTGGATTGAAAGGAAAGAGAGAGAGGAGGGAGGAAACGCAGCAAAGGGCCGCAGGTCGGACTCCAACCTGGGCCGCTGCAAAGGCCTCAGCCTACATGGGGCGCACTAGGGGAGCTAGAGGTCACCCCGCAAGCTATTTATGAGGAAAATGATTTAGTTTGGAGTTGTTATAGGTGCCCCAACTACTGCTTATCTCATAGTTACTGTGTAAAACAATTGAAAAACAAGAGTGTTTAAAGTTTTTAATGTCAAAGTCAAACTTTTACATGATTCATCTTCATACCAAACCATTCGTCAACAGCTCCTTCTTCCTCGCCATAGCAAATGCAATTAGTTCATTATGTAATTACAGGAAGGGAGCAGCAAAAAACAGAGCCAGCCCCATAAGAAAATAAAACAAAGAAGAGGAAAATAAAAATAACATTTTTTTTTCTCTTTTTTTTTCTTAAGTGCAGATTTGAAGACCTTAGGCATGCCATTGTCTGTTATGGTTTCCAGTTGTCTGTTCTACAGTGTACTTTTATCTGTACATGGCTATAAGGTTAACAGCACGAGGGGGCTGACAGGTACATGATGTGCACGGAAGTGTCTCGATGAGTGGGCAATGGACTCTTCTCTCTACACTCTTCTGTCTGTCTCCCCTCTCTGTTTTGCAGTAGACTGAAAGATATTCATGTTTAAACGTGCAGTATAAAAAAAATACACACCCACACAGATTCATGTACAGCAAGTTCCCTTAAATCTGGTCGGGGACGTTTGAAAGGTGCCATAATGAAACTGCCATAAAACAGCAGTTTGAAGAAATATCTGCCACTTTGAAGAGGCAGGGCTGTGTCAAGAGTCTCTTTCCAAAGCTCACACACTGGACGTTAGTTCTTCAAGACCTTTCTGGCCTCCAAGGGATAGAGACACTTATTTCAACTATTTCTCCCAGAGAAAGAGCATGTGTCCTTCTGTCTCTCGGTGTCTGTACCCTGCAGGATGTTGTGATTGTTTTCATCAATCCCTTTTCAATTAACTCAATGCATCAGGCCTTTAGTTTTGTTACATCCTCAGCGTAGTCCATCAATAACAGAGCTCAGTAAACAGCCATGTTGGGGATTTGGGGGTAATGAAGGCTTAGGGAGTTAAGTACATCAGTGGCCTAAAACAAGCTAAAGGGAGTCGGTCACAGAGTTGTAGGTATATACAGGTATACAAAGTGTAATCACACACGGAGCACACTCCTTTCTCAGGACAATTACAAATGTAAAATTAATGTACAGGACTCACTACTTTACTGTTTTCACACGTCCAGTTACCTTTCAGTGAGGGCACAATCAAGCAGCAACAATGTGTGGCCAAAACCACAAGTAGTTAGTTAACAAGAAAAAGAACATTGTCGCACATCTTACCTGAGTGTTGCTCTCTTTTCCGACTTAGTCTATATTCTACAACAACCTATGAACTAAATTGTAGCACCTCCTTTAACAAGCATGTCCCTTCTGCCTCATTTGATCCAAAACAACCAGAAAAATGAAGAGACACACTTACTGGCAATTTCCAACAGTGTTACATTAGCCAATCCAGACATTAATGAGATCAGTGCAGATCAAGGAAGGAGAAGAGAGGAGAAAAGAAACTCATTAAGACCACAGGGACGATCTAACCCTATTATCCCTATCACACCACTGAACCACACACTGATGATGGGAATTAAGATGTGCTGGCCTCGATCCACACCCACTCTTCAACCCAGTGCAGCAGTGTGTGTCTGGAGTCGTGCAGTTGCTGCTGGGAAGGACGAATGTGAAGGAGTTTGTTATCTGTGCAGTTTCAGCACAGCAGTATGGGCGTGTTCAGGTCGGCACTGTGTGGTGAAAAGGGTGCAGCAGAACTCTGCGCTCCCACTACATTGTGTTCTTTTTTGTTACAGCCTGCAGCACCTTTTGTGCCCACTTTGGGCTGTGGAAATTGAGAGAAAGGCCCAAGGATACTCCAAACTCACTCCATCATAAAGTGGGAACAATTTTGTCCACTGAAGCTAACTCCCTTGCTGCCGTCATTATCTCCATTTCTCCATAAGCACACACATATAATACAGATGTATCCAAATAGGCGTGGTATCCAAAAAGGCGTGAGGTTTAAAAAAGAGAGAAAAAAAGTTGGCATTATCTTTCTTTCATGCATAGTCCTTTTTTCTTTTCCTTTTTTCTTACAGAATTTTGGTTTTTCTATGAGTCCTACTTACAGTATGCAGAATATCTCATATTCCCACATTGTCTATCATTACATACAGCAGATGACGTGTTTGAAATTCCCTTTAATGTAGCCCCACACATCAGTCAGAGAGATGAGTAATTATTTAAATACATTTCATGTTTAAATACTGGCTGGGGGGAGCAGGCAAATGCTACAGCTAGTTCAATGAAAGGCAATATGTTAAAAAATGATGAATAAGTGCACATACACACATAGTGCATATGAATTGCGCGTATCTTAATATGGGTTTGGGTCTCTACTTATATTTTAATATGCTGTGTGTGTGTGTGTGTGTCTGTTTTTTGTATGAAAGTTAATGCAAGTTATTATATACTTCATGTTACACGGCCACTGAATCATGTCATAAACTGTGGCCCTATGCATGTTCACATTCTGTAAATGCACTGTATGAGTCTGTGTTTGCATGCTTAGGTCTGTGTGTGTAAGTGCGTGCGTGTGTGTGTGTGTGTGTGTATGTGTGTGTGTGCAAAAGAACATTTATGATACATGAACACTGTTAGGATACAGTAGGTGTGCTGGGAACTCACCACCTCTGTATATTCTGAAACGGCGGCCAGCAGCAGAGAGATTTAACTGCTGCCGTATCAAATACACACATACAATATATACATACAGACTGAGTGCGAAGGCAAAATAATGAACATATTTTCACACACGCTGGAATTCTGTGGCACTACTGACACTCTCTGAGAACCTTGTATGGTTACTTTTGATTACTGTAAAAAAGGTATTTTTCCATTGTTGCAGTTTATTCTGAATCACTTGTTTTTAAAGATACCTGATTTTGGAGATCAGCACATTTTTCTACCGTGTAACTGTACAGTGACCACACTTTTGTCAGTACTTTGATACTCTGTTTATGACTTGTTAAGATTATCACGGGATTAGCAGTTTGATTAGTTAATATCCCTGTCTTGTGTTACAATAAAGTTGATTAGGCATTAGAAAGTTTGATTGGTTTGAATTAGATCCAAATAACTCAATCAAAGACCCGTTACTTCTTTTCATCTGTTTTAACTGGATAAGACCTCTGTGGCTTTTCAGCAGATGGTTCACCAGTTGAGTCCAAATCTTGACTGCTGTAGCCTCGTTGAAAGGTTGTATATGCATTGAGGCATTTATAGCATCAGGATTTACTCAGTCTCAATGTCTCTCTTCTTCAAACAGACCCCTCTTTGTTAGAGGATCAGGCATGCATTGGATTCAGGTAAAAAGATGAAGAGATGAAGTTGTCCACTTCCACATAGACATAAACGGATCTCTGCCTGAAGGCTTTCAATGATAGTTAAAAAAAAAAAACATTTTTTTTTTTTTTTAAGTACTCCTAGTCTGACCTCTCTGATAAGTGGACCCATCACTTTCTAAGTTTAGGCGCCTATAAATTATAGTCAGAGTCCCATCCAATATTTTCTCACATTTTCACATGTTCACGGGTTTAAAAGGCCTTCCAAACTGATGACTTGCCAGTATCGTCTTAACGCTCCCTGCTTTTTGTTAGAAAAGGGTGTGATGTGTTGATGATTGCTCTGTTGCAAAGCTATCACAGGTAAACCTCTCGGCGTGACAACGTGAGGCAGGACGTGGTCTTGTAGTCCCCTCCTGTCCGCGTCAGTGGTATGACTTCAGGTGGGTTCTTGCCTTCTCCTCCTTCCTCCTCTTGCTGGCGCCTCCCGAAGCCTGCGCTGCTAAATGTGTCATATGATGCCGAAGTCATCTTGCGGTTCAGAAGGTTACGGTTATGATCGCCCATGTTTCTGTTGCGGTCTCCACTTCCCAGGGTGCCGAGAGGATCCCCATTGGCTAAGGGTAATCTCAGACCTTCTCCGCCAACAACCACCCCGGCTTCTGAGCTCCCTGCACTGCTCTCGCTGTCACTCTCATGGTCGTTACCACGGAGATTGTTATTATCGTCTCCAGGGGCGAAGGTGGAGAGCCGTGGGGGGTCGCTACCGTGGCGCTGGCGAGGCGAAGGGCGGACGGGCATCCAACAAGTGTCAGAGTGGCCAAACTCATCACACTCCCTGGTACACTTTCCTGTCAGAGCTACGTCTGGCAGCTGTCTGGCATCTGGACACAGGAAAGAGACAAAAAAAGAGGGATTGTAGGAAAAAATAAAAGAGAATGTCTTCATTTAATAGTTTAAATTAGAGACACCAACAGGAATATGGGCAGTGGTATGCAAAGGTACACAACCAGAATCAAACTGGGGATGCTGTAATTATATGGTCTGTGTGTGAACCACTAGGCCACCAAGACCAGGCTCTTTTACATCCCATTAGTGTTGGTTCAAAATGTTTGTGAGGCTACCAGAGATGCTGAGGCTGATGTCCTACAAGGGCAAGTGGTCAAAGGTGAAGGCTATCAACTACAGTGCTACAGGAACCTTAGCTTAAGTCGACTAAAAAGAAGAATACAAAAAAACATCTTTTGGAAATTTATTTTATTGTCTTAATTAAACAATTAGGAAAAATCCAACCTTTAAGGACACCAATTTTCTTTGTGAATGAATAATGTATTGTAAATAAATAAATGTTCTTCTTTAAAATACAGGGGTCATGAGTATAAACACCCCTATGTTAACTTCCCATAGAAGCAGGCCAGTTATTTCATGGATCCAGGATACTATGCATCCTGATAAAGTTCCCTTGGCCTTTGGAATTAAAATAGCCGCACATCATCACATGCCCTTCACCATACTTAGAGATTGACATGGGGTACTTTCCATAAAATCATCTCTCAAAGCAAATCAAACCAGCTGTATTAGGCTAACTGAAATAAAACCATGCCAATCTCTAGGTTTAACAATTCATTATTTATTCACAAAGAAAATTGGTGTCCTTAAAGGTTGGATTCTTCCTCATTTTTTAATTAAGGCATTAAGGCAACATAAGCAGGGTTTCCTATACTCATGAGCAACACTGTATGTAGTCATTTATGAATCAATACTGACATTATGTTAGACGGACACAGGACTTATAATGATGATAAATGAGGTAAAGCTGACTTTTTATTCACACAAATTGTGCTCGTGTCATGTTATAGATAGTTAAAGGTAAACTAAAACATTCCCTTATGAGTAACTGAAAACAATACATCTATACAGTATTCCTAATTCTGCTTTACTTGAATTTGAAAAAATGTGAAGAAAAAAAATGTTTCTGTTGCATTCTGAAAACTAATTCCAGTTTAGTTGCCTACATACAACAGCAGTGGGAAATTCATGTGAAAGCAAACAAGCACATCATTATAGAGTATAATTATAACCCACACAATTCTCTGCTAAATTCCTCTGAATCTGACTGTGAAGAAAATGTATTAAACTCCTCAATATCCTGAAGATTTCTCACATCGGTGAAAAAGCAACATTTAACCTCAGTACAGCCAGTCACCAAGGACATAGTGACCTTGGTGTGTTGCTTTAGTTGTTCCAGCTTTGGTGTGGCCACATACAGAGAAAAGAGTAAAAGAAAATTAATTTTTTGCTTCTCTCCACCCTTGACAAACACCCAGTAGAAAAAGGTAAAAACACAATTTAGTTGGTGAAAGGGAAGATTTGGGCTGCTGACTGACGACAAGGCCACCAATGAGCCTAGAACACGCCATACTGGCGCATAATAAGCTTTTTCTAAATAGCTCTTCTCATATCATCCAAATGTTCCAATTGCTTTATTCTATAAAACATATTTCCATCACATGAGGAAGAAAAGCCTCCTGAGACCTTGACAGCAAGTCAAGGTCTCAAAGTGTTTGACTCTGTGTGTGTGATTGTTAGTTTATGTAAAATCAAAACATGTGTAAGCCTTTCACAGAATACAATACATAAAGCCTTGAGAATCAAAATATAGTTATTGTATCTGGTAGCCTGTTGGATGCAATTCTGAATGAGTTCAATACATTTTATTGACTTTTTACTGTGTGTGTGTGTGTGTGTGTGTGTGTGTGTGTGTGTGTGTGTGTGTGTGTGTGTGTGTGTGTGTGTGTGTGTGGGTTGCTCTGACCATTCTCCACATGCTCCTCCTCTCCCACACTGCCCTCTGGTGTGGTCCGCTCGTAGCCTTCCTCAGGCAGTGGCAGGGCTCCCAGCCGCGGCCCAGATGAACTCTTGCTGCTTGGTGTCTCCGAGTCTTCCAGGCCACTGTCATAGCAACCGCCATCCTGGGGTTGGCTGACTACAGAGAAGGTCACCCGGCGAAGGGTCCCCTGCAGGAAACGTACACACACAATATGGGATTAATCATCCTGGATTCCTAATCTGAGATTCTAAATCTGGGGATTAGGCTGGTGGCAAGGGGTCTGCGAAGACATATTGAGATTATCTGATCGTGTTCGCCTTGATTATGAGCTTAGCTGCTATAATGCAGGGTAATAGTCATCAACCAATCATGCCGGTATTTCAAAGTTTTCAGTTGGTTTTTAATCCCAGTTTAGATTAATGCTGCTGGACATGGCGGATGTTTACAAACCTCTAGCTGCCTGGAGACACTTGACACTCCAGACACACTGGAATGGTGCCCAGTAGCAGCAGCTGGGTAATATAGAGTCCATTCTCAAAAACACTTACTTGGTGCTCTATTAAAATAAGTGAAGGATGTTAAATGAAAAGTGATATCTGATGATGTTGTATATTTTTATTATTGTAAACAATTCCTTTTGAAAAAACAAACCAGCAATGCATTGATCTTATTAACAAGGCTTGTCTGTGTATTAGAAGCCTGATATACACATCAAAGGTTAATATTTATAGCAAATAACATAGGCACTTTGGTTAATTTTTAAGTCAATTCAAATTACACCATCCTGTTATTCATACAGGACAGTGATGTGTATAAATACTCACTAACTGATCAAATCTGCAGCTGAAAATAGTTCAAAAACACTATTTAAACCTGTTTAAGTAAAGATTAATCTATTACATTATCTATATGTTTTAGATAATGATTTAATCTTTTTGAAAATGAAACTATAATATTTTCAACCTGTTTCTAAAGATTTACATCTTTAGAAGAATAAATGGGCTTTGGGCTGAGTGCTACTGAAAACTGAAGGATTAACACATTGATGGTCTTGGTCTTGTCGTGGATATGGACAACAAAAATATAAAAAATCATCAGCCTTATCCTTTCAGCTCTGTTCATTTTTGTTTTCAATTCTTCTTTTTTTAATCATTTTTTTAATCATCCTTTAGCGACCCCTATGTTTTAGTTAAATGGTTAATCTGAATTTTATTTGAACAAAATGAAGTTGATAAATGAATAATACATAAATAATAATAATTGGAATATAATAATAATAATAATAATAATAATAATAATAATAATAATAAAAGAAGTATTTCTTCTGTTTTTGAAAGCTTGAAGTGCAACCCTGAGGCTTAGACAAGCAGGCTGCACTCATCACTGTGAACACAAAACAAACACGCCATCCACCACCACTGACACATCTCCCAATCCTGCAGTGGAAGGGGGGGTGATTCAGTGACAAATCACATCCTTCACTTAAACTCAGCATCACACCTGCTGTGATTTCCACACACAAATCACCCCATTCTAGTTAGCAGACCAGTTTTCACTTTGGAGAAAAAAAGACTGTAATAAATCCATGTTGAGAGAATATCAGAGGGAGTTAAATGACTCTGTCTGGCCTGGGGGGGATCACTCTGCATCAGGAATCCCATTTCTATACAAAACCCTTCCTATCTCGTCTTATACTAATTTATCTGCTCGCAAAATTACAACCCTTTCAATTTAGAGCTGCTTTGAAACACGCAGCGTATAGTGAGGATGAGAGGGAACAGAGGGATGGTGCAGATTAGGGTGGAACAACTTCAGCTAGAAACGTCGCCTCAGGATAATCTGCAGGGAAAAGGATGGACGGCTGGCATAAAAACCCAAACTGAACATTTTTTTTTCCTCTTCTTTCAAACACCTAAAGAAAAGGGAACATTTGAACATTTCACCTAATGAACGTGCAAGAAGAGGAGCGAGGAACACAGCTACATCAATTAAGCACGAGGGGGAAATTAATGGAGCACTTGTTTCTTCTGCCATTTCTTAACAACGCTTAGATGAAAAAGGGATGAGAGAAAGTGACTCAGACAGCAGAGATTGTGAGCACAAGCAAGACTTAGGAAGAGACATTAGATTATATGGGAAAAGCAGCAGTTCTTTGAATCTCAGTGGCTTCCTCTTAACTCTACACAGAGAGCAATGCATTTTTTTTTACCTTAGATGAAGCAGTCCAACCTCTTTTCTACTTGCTCATACTCGGGGCAATGGCACACAGAGGAAAAAAATGTGTAAGGCCACAGAGGCCATTGGTAAGGATAACTTTAGTTTTTCTGCGATGAGAAAGAAGTTAATTGTGTGACCTCATCGTATTAAGTTTGTTTTTTGAGATCAGTGATGTCGACATCACAAATAATTCCTTGACTTCACAAGCTGTCAAAACTGTTTACTTAGGATCATAGAATAATAATAACTCAACATCATGGCAGAATTATTTTTGAATGATCCCAGAATAATTAATTTATGATAATGATGTTGATAATTATTTCTGATCACAAGACAACAAGAGACATTATTGCTCTACAAGCATTTCCTCGTCAGCCTTCTCTGCAAACCATCTGGTGGAAAAAAAAAACATTACATAATTTTACCCATTTCTAAAGCTCTAAGTGCCTCTTTTTTACTAATCCAAACAAAGACAGTAATGATCTCCTTGCTCAATTTTTACAATGTTAACCAAAATTAAAATGTGGATTTTAATTAATACTGGTAGACATTGATGTTAATTTTCAATACGTTGTGTTTAAATAAAAAACAAACGTATATTACACATATTTTGCTTGTGTTTTACAAACAACAGCAAGGACATATGCCTTTTTCCATTTTCATAGGAAATACACAACCTGAGAATAAATAGATTTCTTATTGTGCAACTGATTTTTTTTCATCCAGATAGTTAGAAGAGTCTTTGAGAAGTCCACAAGTGTTGTTGTTATATAAGATTAAGAGTCGAAAGCCATTGTAGTAGCTCTGTGAGCTGTACTTGGGCTTAGAGTTACATGTAAATGCTAATGTCAACATGCTAACATGCTCGCACAGGGGCAATGCTAACACGGTGATGCTAAGCAGTAAATGGTAATACATGAGATTCACAAATTGTGGCTAGGATTACTATATAAATACAAAAAATCCAGCCTGTACTACGGGGCCAGACTTGATCGACAGACAAGGAGAGAGTTACTATTGGAGGCCTGCTGCTGGTCGCTGTGTGTGTGTGTGTGTGTGTGTGTGTGTGTGTGTGTGTTCTGTTACAGAATTCATCTGTTCAGCAATGATTCCATCTAATTCAATTTCTCTCTAACCCTCTTTCTTGTCAGAGCTGCCCCCTTTCATTCCTTCATCCTGATAATTTTATTTTCTATTTCTCTCCTCTATCCTCCCTTCCTTTGGACGATCCTGCAGTCAACTCCTTTCACAGCCTTTCACAGCTATAACTCTCCCTCTTACTCTCTCTCACATAGGCCTACTCCCTCCTCCCCCTCCCATTCCTTCTTCTCTTGCCCGTCAGCTTTATGATGTGGCGATCGATGATGTGTCCTTGACCTTGTTATGAGTCCCTCTCCTCTTCCCCACAGCAGGCTTTATTGACCCACAACTCCCCTATACTCCCTAATCCCCCTTTTCACTTCTTTCGCTCATCCTCCGTCTTCTCTTTCTCAAAGTCTTCTGCTCACTGACAAACCTCTCTTCAATTTTTTGGCCAAATTCCATATTTTGGCACATTTTCGTCATTAGATTCTACTAATTTTGCAGTCTACACTTTCTGTCCCTGTCTCCCAATCTGGCCTCTTTTGTCTCACTTTTTTCCATTCTAAATTTGGCTTTATACTTTTTCACTTATGCCTGGACTACTCTCTACCCATTCTAACAATTTCTACCAATGCAGACTTTTTTAAAGCTTTTAACATTTCCTTCTTTTTTGCTCATACCTTAAATTGATCTCTTTTTTATGCTCCGTCTGCTTTCTAAGCTTTTTCCTCTAAAAAACATTCTGTAGCCCAAATGCCCTTGATCTTTTTTCAACCTGACTCACAAAGCATCTTTGTGCGTGCATGCCTTCAGTCTTTATTGCACAATTGCAATAGACTGATTCCTGAATATCCCAAATATCTAGTGAATGTTGACACACATTGATCTGTGTAAGCACAACCCCCACACACACTCTGCAACACAGACACATACGGATGAATTGGCAAAGGTCCAGTGTGGCCTATGAATTTATGCCTGATGGTATAATAATTGGGTTTGACGGAGGACATAAAAAAACCTTCCCCTTAATCTGACACGGGCCATTACAGTTCAATACTGACATGGGAGCTTCACTCATTTGCAAGGCAGGGAGAATATGTTTGAGTGGGTGTGTTGAGTGTGATACAGTAAGGGAGTTACTGTACAGTTATTTATGGAAGATATGGGCAAGAATCAAACAAATGCATGATGGGTCTGAACTCAGAATAAACTTAACCATCTGAGTCTTGCAGCTCTAAAGGAATTGTGAAAAAAAGTTCCAAATATATCTATCATCTCAGGGCAAGAGTGTTGCGGTGCACGCGTGTGTGCATATGCTTATGAGTATGAGTGAAACTTCGCACCTTTATGTTTGTGTTTTATGACTGTGTATGAGTGTGAGACTTTCAAAGCCTGCAAGATGTGTGATGTCAGCCTGTGAGATCACGTGCGTATGTGTGTGTTCGAGGCGTAAGAAGATGCATGTGTGTGTGTGCGTGCACAGGTTGGCTCAGTCATCAAGGTAATTAGTGTGTAAACCTCCTTGCTGTCGGTTCAAAGAGAATTAACGAGCTGTAGTTAATTAACAGTCCCATCTCTTCCCGTTACATGTGTACATGTGAATATTCAACGCGTGTGTTGAGTGTGTATGTGCAACATCTGCACGTCTGACTCTTTGTGCTTGTCTGAGCACATTTGGATGTGAGTGTGTGTTTGTGTTTGTCTATGCCCTGCTACACTTTGGTCTGCATAATGAACAGACAGGATGTGGCTTATGCATAAACCACAACTACAAATATGGTTGTAGGACTAAAGCCACATTTCCCTTTGGTTCTTTGCTCAGTCTCATTTATTTTTCACATCATCTAGGTAGGAGTGCCCTTCTATTTTATTGATTAATTATTTGTTTGTTACATATACATTACATTGTTTAATTTCCTCTTTGGTATAGCAAGTATAGCAAGTATTTTGGTCACATCAACGCTCAGATTGGAGGTCAGATTCCCACTGCAGACATCTGTTCATCCATTTACTAAAGTGAGGATGTCATGCATAATCCATAGTTCAGTGACCACAGTGCAGAGTCTAACTGTACCGGCATATCCCATTTTAGATATATCACAACATATATGTACTTTACAGTCAACATTCAGCATACTAAATACAGACTAGGTAAACTTATAATTATTAATTTTCTGCACCATAATATAATTGACATTTGACTAAGGTTGATAATCATTTTTTTTATGATCAATATCCACTGACAGTATGGGACAGCTTTTTGGGCTTCATTGATATTTGATAGAGAGGATGTGGCCAAATCACTTGATAGAGGCTTTTAAATAATTACATTTTGGCTAAACATCTCTTGCATTTTAATTACATAAAATATGTTTTACTTGCCAGCTTGCTTCTCTTTATCAAAAATGTATCAGACTGTGGCAGGAGGAATTCATATGTTTAAATGACTGCAAATGAGGGATGATATTTTCTAATATTTCACAAATCAGTTCATCAGTTACAATACTGTAAGCTGTACTGATGCCCGTCGGCCAGCATCACAAATGATAGATCATCTTCTTTTACCCACTTTCCTCCATGTAGTTGTTACTGTGCTGAAAAAAGCAATTGGAGGTAGGAAAAATGTATTTTTCTTTGAAATGGTTATGTTTTTGTGTTCAAACCGGCAGAAGTCAGACAGTTTCATGAGCCAAATGTCAATCAAGCAGACACCATATCCAATTTGTAATCACTCCCTCCAGACACCTGACGTTGACTGAGGGGTGTAGCCTTGCGTGTTAATAGCCCCGCCAGTTGTCCGTCACTGGTAAATTCAGCCTGTAGACATATTTATTGCCAAGCGCCAATATTTCTGAATATGATTATTTTCATACCAGAAATAGGATTCTGTGACCCTTATGGGATACTGTAATTCTCAATTAAAGGGCAGACTTATAGAATTCTTTAAGTGGCTGAGCAACTCTAGTGGGCAGGATGACCTATTGAATGGTTAGAACAACCATTTTCATTAAAACACAAAATATGGTTTTATTAAATAATGTATTTACACAATAAAATATGTAATAAGTGAATACATGTTGAAATGTATGTAGAATATTTTGATATAGCTTTCAGTAAATCTCAACTGTACTGATCGAGGAGATATCTGATTAATTAGTGCAAGATCGATATAACGGTGTAATATTACTATTTTTCATCATTACGTCGCCCCATTCTGTGTCTCATGTGATAGCTTATTTACTCCCTAAATATAATTGAGCTGATAAAATGTCAGTCTTCTGCTTATTACAGCTATAACTGTGCAGACTGTAAGGTGATATTGCACTTTTTCTTCCACAACACAGAGTGAAAACTAATATGCTTCTGTTGACACGACATAGGTGTAGTGCCAGACTTCATATCTGGAATGCTGATCAGTCAAAATGACCTTTGCCTCTGCTCTTGTGTTTTGCCGCCGTTTAGAAATCGTGTTGTGCTAATGCAGCCAGCAAACGTGTGTGTGCTCATACTTTGAAAGTGGAGGGAGTATTGGAATGAGCAAGTGAATTCAATAACTGTGAGTTTATTATATTCAAATATTATTAAAAAATAATGAGTTTGTATTGAGTTTGTTTTTTTATTACAAATTATTGAGCAGTTCCCTCCCCTCAGCAGTTACGTGATGTCACTTTGCATGATTAAACTGTCACGCAAAGATGCTTTGTGTGGCAAAACTAACTGCATGGATCAATACAGACTATTGTGTAAGTCATATAGTCAAAGTGAAAGGTCTGGCTCTAGTGATGACATGTTTCATTACATGTGTGCTTTTCCTAACTCTTTACTACTGTTTTCTATCATTGTAATTGTGCTACCATATAGCCCAGATGTACTCCAGATGTCTTCTGTTATCATTTTAACATAATTTCTTATAAGCACCTAAAGTGTGAACTTTGGTGGTGAAAAATCTCATGAATAATTTTAGTGTTTTTATCTCATCTACACAAACCTCTAAAAAAAATTTCAATCGCTTTTCCACTGTGTTTTATCACAGTACCAATGAGGCCAAAACTAAAACAAAAAAACAAAATAAAACTAAACTTTGACTAAGTGATTTGGTGAACTAGTCAAATGTCTCTGTTCTTGCTCCTTAGATTACATTTGCTCAAAAATCTGAAATGTTTGCTGGAAAATCTTTTGAAACCTTTTGCTGTCAACTGTTAAGTTATGCATCAAAGGCAGAGAGGGGGAGAAACAGTGAAATATTCTGACAGAAAGAATCTCACAGGGGCTGTGTGAACAAGACAGATGTGTTAACAATTAATTGGACAATGATATATTTACACTGGTTATTTAAATATAGAACTGATCTAAAACTGTATTCAAGATCTTGTGCCGTAATGTGGGGTGACGTGTTCGAATGCAGTTTCCTGAGGCTATGCTGTGAAGAGCAGATGTCCTGTTTACATGTTGGACCCATTAGGTCAAGCAGACAGGTAAAGACAAGTGTCGGGAGACCAAGTAGGAGAAAGTAGGCGACAAATGATGAATAAAACAACTGATAAATGGGTGAATGAGCAACAAAAACAAGACAAAGAAAGGACTGTTAATCAGCATGTGCGGCAGGGTACAAATGTTCTAAGAGGAAAGGGACAGACTTTTCTGACCACAGACTGCCTGAAGTAGAAATGAAAAGACAAAGAATGCTGTTTAGGGGAGAGAGGGTGGACTGTTGTGGCATTTGCAGAATGCAGTAAATGGTTTGGAGCAGGTTGAAACTCAGCAAAGGGAGGGACGAAGCAATATGAGCAGCATTTCTTCAACTGTCTGACTCGCAGATGTTGATGAGCCAAGGCACCTTGTTACCACAACAATCACAAGGCTTCCATGCAGCACCGTAATCCCCACATTAGGCACACCTGCTTGCTTATGCTCACACTTGCAGGTGCGTGCACACACACATACACACACGCGCACACATTTATAACTATGCAGTGGGACCACCTCTGCAGTAAAAGCAAGCCTCCCTTCTCCATGCTTTTACTTATATTTTTTCCCCCTCCCATATTTCTCTTTCTCTCACCCTTCGACCACTCTCCCTTTTGTCATTTTCCCTTTCTCTGCTTTCCTCTCCTCTTTCTTATTTCACCCCTCTTATTCTGCAGTCCATCCCACCATCTCTCTTCTTTCCTACCCTTTTCTTCTCTCTTTCCTCTATCTCAGTCTCTCTCTCTACATTGCTCCCTCTAGAAGCAGGTGATGTAGAAGGGTGCTCAGCAGTATCTGACTATCAGGCCTGACTCTGTGAGAGGAATGATAATCACTGTGCTGCACTGCAGAGAGAGCAAGAAGAGAGGGAGCAAGGGAGAGAGAAGAGGGAGGGAAAGAGGGCATGAGGTAGAGGGAAAGGGGGGCAAGTGCGGCAGTAGGAAAGAGGGGGCAAAATAAAGCGGGGAGGGGGGTGAAGATTGCAAGAGAGTGGGACAAAGAGGAAAAAGGGAGAAAACAAAGAAAGAAAGAAAAAAGAAAGAAAGAAAAAAGGATTACAGAAATTGAGCACTGCTTTTGTAACATTTACCTTCTCTGTGTCATGCACCCACTTTCTGCTAACACAAAACACCTTCTCTTCCACCACTCCCCCCATTTCCCCCTCATATACACACACCTACACACCTCCAACAACACCACATCTACCACCACAATAGCTTGTTGTACAGCAGCCCCGCGGTAGGAGGGAGAGCCTTAGCCTTGTGTCTGAGCGCCAGAGAACATTAACTGCAGCAGCCAGGTCATCTGATCGGTACTATGCGGTCCCTCTCTCTCTCTCTACTCTTCTTCAAACTGCTGCAGTCTGCTGCTGGCCCCCCTGTGGCCACCAGCGGAACTACCGGACACGCTGCCTCCCGACATGCCTGTCCTGATAAACCGTTTCTGAAACGTCCAATGTATGCATGTAATTTGCTGTCCTTTCTCCTCCTGGGAGCAATTAAAGCCAAACCCTGAAACCCATGATCATTATCATTTTCCTAACTAGTTATTGTGATTGTGTGTGTGTTTTTGATATGTTGTGTATGTGTGTTTGTGTGGAGGAATACAGAAAATGCTTCACTGCATGCGGGTCTACTGCATCACCATCCAGCACAGCTTTGTTACCATCAAGCTGTCCACCCTGGCATTGAGCTTTCTCCCTTCTCCCTGTCTCCATCTGGGCTCTCCACCCTGCAGATACACACTGAAAATCACTAACTCCATTCACAGCATCAGGCCTTTGAAATGTTTATCCTTTTGTGTAGCTGTGGCTGTCTATAGGGGGGGAAACAAAACAAAAACAAAAAGCTCATAGAGCGAGGTGTAAAGCGAGGCTTACCAGACAAATGCCCATGATTCAGATTAGCTCCTTTGTCAGTGTGTGTGTGTGTGTGTGTGTGTGTGTGTGTGTGTGTGTGTGTGTATGTTTGTGTGCATGTGATCGTGGCGTTCACTTTCCACTGCTAGACTGTAAAACAGTCATCTCTCTTAATATCTATGACAGCGGCCATTGTTAGGAAAGACGCAAACAGGATGGTGGCGTACAACTGGTCTTCTGTGTGCACGCGTGAGTAAGAGAGACCATACATATGTATGCTTGCTATTTAGATTTTACAGCCCATTCTGTGTGGATATGTGTGTGTGTGTGTGTGTGTGGACCATCAGACTAATAGTATGCATGTTAGGAACAGGCTTTTCCCACCCACTGCTATTGTCCATTAATGTGGACCATAGGAGAGTGAACAATGGCTTCACTGTGGGGGCCAGTGTATGAAAGAGTAAAAGTGAGGATGAGGCTAAATATACGTAGTCTTACAACACACAAGGCTGGTGGACAGGCACACACACTCGAAAAGACAACCTCCCTGTTGAGAGTGATTAGGAGTGCTGCTGTGAACAATAGACAGAGTCAATAAAGGACCTCGGAGACATCCGGATACAAGCGCAAGGTCTCTATCCTTCCACTTCCCCCCTTCACCTCCACCTCCGTTTCCTCCCCTATATTTTCTCTTTCTCTGCATCCTGTACATGTTTTCTTCTTTCTGTATCAATTTTTTTAATCTACCCCAGAACTGCTCTTTCTCCTTCACTTTCCCAAACATTTTATTTATCATATCTGACCCCAACTTGCTCTGTGTCTCTCTCTCTTGCATGTACCCGTCTCCTTTGTGGCACTCCAGTCTTTGTGAAATGGGCGGACAGGCTGAGCTGACAGGGGCTGACACGATGAAACACCACAGCACACTGAAATCCATCCTGCCAGTTTAGAATCAGTGTCACTCATTTTACAAGGTTAAGGATAGCTTTGCCTAATGTGATGTCAGATACAAACACATATACCACATAGGCTTCACCACACGTCCACAATCACAAGCACACAGATAGATTATGAGCTATAAAGTACACTCACACATCCATGCTCTGCACTCTAGGAGAAGTCCGCATTAACTCACCCACCTACATGACTTAAAATGGTAATACGGCATATCTGTGTATGTAAATTCGATATTTCTGAGTGTGTGTGTGTGTGTGTGTGTGTGTGTGTGTGTGTGAGTGAACCCCATCCCAGCCCTATCACCCCCGTGACAGACACAGTGCCACAGAAATGTCTCGGGGCGCCTCGCCCAATGTTTTGACAATAGACTCAGTGTGTGTGAGTGACAGAGAGTGACTCGGGGACACAGAGGGGGCGTTATACTGGGTAGACGACACGCACGCACGCACACATGCGTTAAAGAGGGAAGACAGTGCACTCTTTCTCTCCCTCTGCGCTATTTCTCATTCCCTCTCTCCCTGACGCAGAGACTCAATCATTCTCACACTCTGTCTCCTTTGACGCAGAGAAAAAACATTAAACTGCTCCCTCACTCCCTTTCTCTCTTGTTCTGTATGTGTGTGTGTGCGTGCGTGCGTGCGTGTGCGTGCGTGCGTGTGTGTGTGTGCACAGAGTGTATAATTAATACAGCTTTCATTTTCTTTGCGCTATGAAGTATGCTTTTGGTATGCAAACAGACCTCTTGCTGTGAGTGTGTATGGGATTGTGTGAGTGTGCGTGCTGTTCGATACACCAGAGACCGAGTGCAGAGTTGGGCCATTGAGCGGAAGAAGAAGGAAGAAGGAGAGTTAATGAGAATGCAAGGGAGAGTCCAACCCGTTCCCATCGATAACCTCAAACCACTGTTCAAGCACATATACATTGGCTCCATTTTTGCAGCCCCCTTTGAAAATTATGGTTTAGCATTAGGGTTAAAAAATGACTTCAGTGAAGTCATATCCAGCAGAGTTTCAGAGCTGAGCCTTTGCTGAGGAGTTAGCCTGATGATTATGCGACTCCTGGCATTAAATCTTTTTTTAATGCTAATTATTCCACAGCTACTGCAGTGAAGTACTTAAGCTTTAGCTGAAAATATGTTTGTTGCAATTTAAAATTACAGGTATAGACATCACTGATGACTTATAATGAGAAAATATATTCTGCATTAATGTACAATATGTCTACCTCTGCTGATAGCGAAGCCTCATAGTGGATCATTTGGGGATATAAGGGTTTAAGAAGTGCGTAATATACAAAATTATAGACTCATCAACAGTAGGGAATCTTTTGTTTTCAGGTCTTCAGGGCTATACATGTGAAGAGCCACAAAATTACAAACAACTATTGCATATTTTCTTATTATTACTATATTTGATGAATGTTTTGGCGTTTAAAATGTTAAAAAAAAAGAGTTAGTCAGTTTTCCAAAGCCTAAGATGACAATGTTACATTTCTTTTATCCAACAGTCCAATATCCAAAGATATTCAGTTTAATATGAGAGAAGACAAAGCAAATCTGAAAAAACATTAAATATTCACATTTCTGAAACTAATGGCGGTTTTTGGCATTTTGCTTACAAACATTGTTGTGCTCAAAATTGATTTTCTGTTACGGGAATAATCAATCAATCGGATTATAATTTTAGCTCCAAACTACTCTACTACTACTACTACAACTACTTCTACTACTACCACCATCACTACTACTACTACTTATTTTAAGCTTTGAGACCATGTATGTTTTAGATAATCCAATGAATTCTCCACTAATTCTCCACTTTATTTGAAAACTGAAAAATCACCAAGCTATACAGTTTTGACAGGACAATAATAAGATCTTTCTTGCAGGGACTATATCATATTTACGTGATTTAACCCTTTGTAGTGTAAAGTTCAATCTTTAAATGAAGCACTTTGTAGACTTATGTGTACACAAGTTAAGACAGGCTGTGTGTAAATTGGTTCCTAAGAATCTAGATCTCAGACTCCTATTCCACACAAAGTCCCATATGGGAGTAGGAATGAATTATTAAACCATTCATAATGATCATGCCATGCGAGAGTAACCCTGCTTTGTAGAAGAGTCATTTTCCTACCGCAGTGACTCAACACGCACATGAAAATAACACCAGATTCTTTGATATTCAATTAGCAGTTTAGTCAATAATTTTGAATTCAACGTTTGATCACCCTTGAAACTACACTGCTGCAGCTTTGTGGTTGAGATCCACTTTAAATGTGGCCAAGCAGTATGCTTGACTTCTGCCTTTAAGAAAATTCAGAAAAAGGAAGAAATTCCAAAGCAGGGCATGTTGAGGTGAAATTGTATATTCAACATATTTTTGATGGAAGGTTCCCTGCCATGGCTTTGCTGGATTTAAAAGGCCCGTCGTCAGCAAAGGCCGGCATTAAGAAACGCTCTCCCACATCTAATTCTAATCAAAGCCTGCTCTTTTAAACAGCCATGAAAGCTTTCATGTTAACACAACACCACGACCAAAGCTTTATTCACGCTTTTAAAAGCGACTGACCGCTCAATGAGCGCGTGTGTGTGCTTGCACCTGACAATACCCCGTATCTATGTCGACACACTCTATCCTTGATTCTCATCTTACCGATGATACTGTTTGTGACTCCCCCAACCATGCATAAATTGCCAGTGAGCCGCACTTACACTGTGTACGCCTGTATGTATGTAAGCATGCATGCACACAGGGATGTTTATATTTTCCAAGCCATCTCCGGTTGTCTTTTATACAGCCAATTAGAGGTTGCCATTTCATCCCCATGGAAACCTGCGTGGGGCTCTAATTGGCAGATAGATTTGCATTACTTTGATTACAATTTTTGTGTGCTTGTGTTAAAGGCAGTGTGTATGTCTGTGGATCTAAGTCAACCTTCAATAAGAGTGCGTTTTCCCCTTGTTTTTCAGGTGCATTTAGTTGCCAGCTTCATCCTATCTCTGTATTTGTGAAACAGCAACACAGAACCTATTCAATAATGCATGTGTGATTTGTACCTGTGCAGCACTGACCCATTAAGAACCAACTTTACTGTAATGCTGTGCAATTACTGTGCTGTATTAGTATCAAGTTACTGATTTAAAGTGCAGGTTAATTCATCAAACTTCAGCTTGTTTTTTGGCTTGAGAGTGTCTGTATGTAGACAGCTGAAAATAACCATGTTATCTTACAGATGATGTTGGTAGTTATTCATATGGAATGTCCACAGGAGAGAGTTAGATGCAGTGCGGTGTTAGTGTGTGATTATGTAGTCCAAGCGAGTATGTGTGTGTCAAACAGGTCAAGCTATTTTAATGGCTCTGTTTGAAAGCACCAGTGGGATTTCTCTCCAGGGGTTTGACCATCTAGTTCTTGCAGTTCAGCTCTACCTGTCTCTGTTTGTATATTTGTGTGCATGTGTAGGTGGGCATCTCTTACTGTATCTGGTCTACTGGTCTATTTCTGACATGAACAGGCATGTAGGGCTAAACAAGAATCAAAACAAACACACATACATGCACACATACATTAACATGGTGAAATATGGGGCATCGCTGCAGGCAGAGGCCAGCCCACACAGATTTATGTAACTTTTTTGACAGGGCAGGTACAAAGCTTTCATTTTTCTTATTCTCTAACACACACTCGAACGAACGCACGCACACGCACAAAGCACGCAAGCACGCACGCACACATGCACTCACGTACGCACGCACTCACCAAAATAGCCCGAAGAGTCTGAGCTGGCTTTAATCGCAGAGTGAACCTCCCCACTTCCTCTCCTGTCTTCTTTTAACCCTAGACCCACATACCTCATTTCTATCTTTCTCATTCCATCTCCTCCATTCTCTCCATCAGCTTTCCACCCCTAGGCAATAGCTAAGAACACATTCTCATCTCGTAGCTTTACATCTCCCCCTACCACTCACTGAAGTGTTGCCTTTTCTCCCAGTTGCCTTATTGCTCCACATCTCCCTGCCAAGCTCTTATAACCCCAACCTCTTTCCCCCACCACCACCATCCCTTTTTCCAAGCCATGCATTCTGACCAGGAATTTCTTTTCTCTTCTTCCACAGATTTTACGTCTCTTCTTCTGCCCCTTTCTCTTCCTCTATCTTATC
Organism: Etheostoma spectabile; assembly: GCF_008692095.1. Classification (NCBI taxonomy): domain Eukaryota; kingdom Metazoa; phylum Chordata; class Actinopteri; order Perciformes; family Percidae; genus Etheostoma; species Etheostoma spectabile. The sequence continues at coordinate 15,032,289 of NC_045734.1, forward strand.
TTGATCTTCCAATGTATCTATTTTCCAGCAACAATTCTAAAACAGATGGCTACACCATGCCTGGGGCAAAAACATTGGCTTTGGACTACAGCACTACCGGGGCCAGTCTTTCACACTCATGCAAGATCTAATAAGCTGATATCCGGCAAGAAATGTGCTCTAATTTGCCAGTAGCAAAAATGCATAAACTATATTGCACAGTGCAGATATGCACACCTTAGGCTTATTCCTAGGTAGCATGCTTAATTTTGTCCAAACATAAAAAATGAAAAGTAAAGATTAAAGCAGACTGAGGAAGAAGGGGAGAGGAAAATGAAGAGGGTTGTTAAGAGCCATTTGTAAAATTTAAAGAAACTATTAAGTGTTATTAAAAAAAGTTTGGAACCATTTAAAACACACGTTTTGAAAAGATGGATCCAGATGGAGAGTGATGAAAAGAGATGAAACCACTTAGGGAGAACAGAGAGATCAATCAGAGGGAAGACAGACGGAGGAGGATGTGGGTGTGTGTGAGTGTGTGTATGTGGTGGAAGGCGGGAGCAGACAGACATTAGGGACTGAGGGTTGGAAAGAGACACTTTTTAATTGGATGAGTTACAGAGCAATGAGTCCAGAAGCAGACCGTGCAGGCAGCTCGTCTATGGAATATTCAATCATTCCTAATGTTGTGCTTGAAAATAGAGTTTCACCTTTCATCTCAGTTTTGTAAGTTTCATACCTGTAGACTCTTTTTTGAATGTTTTTGTATATTCAGGTCTGCATGTGCTTGTGGGCTTAATTTTTAAGTCTGAACATTAGGTTCCTGCTTATATATAGTATGGTCTTGCAATCAATGTGCATTCAGTTCCATGGCTTCAGGCTAAATTTTTTTCCAACTAGTAAAGCAAAACAAAAATCACGTACAGGTGTCTGTCTGCAAGTTCACAGACTTATTAGGTGTTGAGGTTTGCGCTTCTTTTTAAAGACAATAGAAGGCAGAGGACATTTAGCAATTTGCTTGGAGCTGATAACCTGCAAGAGCTGTTTTTAGCTACGAGATGCTGGGCAGATGTCTAACACTAATGCACCCTAAACATGTGATGTATAAACCATATGACAGAGGCGTCAGTATGCCTACTGTAAAATAAAGTGCTTGTTGGATTGTTTTTTTGTATCCTCTGAAACAGATGACTGTCACTTTTTGCGTGTACAGCCTCATAAATGCCTTACAGGACAGACTATCCAAAAGTGTGCACACTTATCTCCTGTAGGCAATTTGTTAATTTAACCAGGGGGACGGAACCGACAGAAGGGCGGGAGCAAAAGTCGCAATTACAAATCTGTTTGCTACTTTAGCACCACGGACAGCGCAACAGATTCATCAATACACAGCACAGTTAGGCTACTGACACTTCAGAGCCATGGTCGGGTCCATTCTAACTTGGACAAACCTCAGTCAGATAAAGAATCAATGAGTCAAGTAGACTAGATTAACATATTCTATTAAACAACCCCTCTGCCCCTGCACTCAAGATTTACAAAGAGAGATTTGGAGGCAGTCTGATACATCCATGTTTATGTAATTTGGCCTTGAAATGTTTTGCTGCCCAGTTTGCGTCAGTCCACAGAACCCTTTAGAGGTGGACCGAGTACTTAATGTTTTACTGAACAGCTTGTGAGATTGGGCTGCCTTCAAACAGTGAACGCACAAACGCACAATGTTATAAACAGAAATAGTAATGCTCATACATAAAAACTGCAGTCTGAATATATATATATATATATATATATATATATATTTACAGTATATATATATCTATATTTACAGTATATATTTTATATATATATATATATGTATATATATATATGTTATTATTTTTTCAACAACAAACTCAAATGTATGAGCATATTAAACTAAGTACTTTGCTAATAATATTTTGTTAATCCACTAGATATATTAAAAATCACTCACATACTGCCCTCAGTGCTGATATCTGCAACATCAGCTACCAAGGTAACCAATTTAAACCACCTAACTTTAGTTTACTTTACTTCAGTTTTCAGATTCAATTTTAGTTGACTCGATCCGACTCGATTCCACAAAATTTAAATTATTTAATTGAGCTGAGATGGGCTGAGTCCAATTCAGTTCACTTCAAAATCCAACCAAGTCAATTTAATTCAAGCCAACTCAATACCACTTAATGCACTGAAGATTCTTTTGTGTAGGTGGATAATAGCAGTCACAGGGCTACTAAGCTGTCTTGAATCCCTGTCTTGTGTGAGAAAAAGAGCTTTTGTTTAGCAATATTGGGTAAAGTTGCTTAACCCACAGACAGCCATTAAGGTAATGTTGGAAGGCAGATGAGTTGAATGCAGAGCTCCTCAATGCAGAGCAGAGTCTTCAAGAAGCAAATAAAAGAAAGCATCTCAGCAAGGAGCTTGTTATGTAGGTCTTTGTGTGTGTGTGTGTGTGTGTGTCAGGGAGTTAAGAGAGATTGTGTTTGTAAGCCTCTACGGATGTGCGTGATTCTAGGAGACAGTGTGCCTGCGCTTGTGCATGTGATTCCATCCAGAGGGAATGGAAGAAGAAACTGATGTAAGAGCTGGAAAACTTTACTCTCCGCTCGTGTGTCATCATACTCCTTATCAAAGTTTGTCTGCTTGCGGTGAAAAGTGTATATGCATAAGGATCTGGGAGGGAGTGTAATTATGTGCTATTATGTACACACAAGAACGTGTTTTACTGGGCAAGTCTGTGTGTGTTAAAATCACTCGTCTGACAGTGTCTGCTGCGCGTGTGTGTCTTTGCCTCAGCTTGTCAGTGTGCGTGTGTGTGTGTGTATTGGAATGACATTCCCACATTCCTGCCATTTCACAGAGAGCTTGAAACAAAAGCTTAAGGATTTAGTTGTTAACAAAGTAACATTATCAGCTGAATAGCCTGTCTGTATTATCTTGTGTGGTAAACCACCAAGACAGACAGGGGACTTCCAATAGCATTCCAGCTTTGGGTGACCTTGATATGAGAGGAAACAGACAATTTCTCTCCCTCTGACTCTCCTGTCACTTTGTCTTTCCGTCTAAGCTCATGGACATAGACATTTTTTGGGACCTTTTTTTCAGACCTTTCCATTGACTTTCATTCCATGACACATAAAACTAACCTCATCCTCATTACTACATGCTTCCGCTTACCATAACCTGAATTTGTTCATTTTCAATTCTTCTTTTGATCTCCCAAAACATTAAAAGTGAGGATGACCAAAATATAATATTTGAGGTCTCATCCTAATCCATCTGAAGACATTTTAACTTTGACCTTGTCTGTTCTGGCCCTATGGTGAATGCATCATGTTAGCACAGCAACAGTAGCTGCAGTCCTTAATCACTTTCTACACTCAGGCGCAAAACTTCTGCATTTGAAAAGATTTGGACAGGGTTGGCTGGCCCAAGATGAGATGTGACATGGAGTTAAGATGTTTTTTACCAACTCTGGTAAGTTGGTTTGTTTAGGCTAGTGTGAATGCTGTCATTTGAACTCTAGTGTGGATCAAACAAGTGTGCAGCTATAAAGTGAACTTACAAAGCTTAACTAAACAGATTTACTGGATTTGTTTGTCTGCTGATCCTAGCACATGTGAAATAATCAGATATAGGAGAAACAAGAATACCGGTTATTTTTAGTTTAAGTTTAACACAAAAGGAATAGAACTGAAAGGCACCAATGTGTCTGTACCAATAGAACAGAACTGCATCTTTTAATACAGCATATTTTTAAGGTATCCATATGATCCTGATCAAGCAGAAAATCTATATTTACAGGCTGAGCATGTGATCCACCTCCACAGCCGAGCATCTAACACAAACGCACACATGTGTCCATTTTCCCGTAATGTTTGAACCTTTCTTCATCCTCTCTCATCACCTATACCTTTCTCTCTTTCTGTGGCTCATATTCCCTCTCTGATGCCCACTG
>NC_045734.1:15036256-15054104 GCF_008692095.1 Etheostoma spectabile
CATCCTTTGTCTCCAGGTCAGTAGATCAGTTTTCAGTCTGGCTTGTCGGGTGATCCCCGCTTTGGTTACCTCATCCTTCTCACCTCTCGCTTACCCTCACCTCCTCACCTCCCCACCTACTTAACCCGTGAGCATATGGTCAGCTGTGCCACCTGAACTTGCAGTGCCTTTTAATAAATACATCAGTGTGTTGGTATCATCATGACAGGGGTCACGGGTCGATTACAGTGTGTGCGTGAGTAACCGAGAGAAGGAGGGAAGGGAGAGCGTGTGTGTGTTTCTGTTGCTTTTTCTCGTTGACAGTGCCTTCACCCTTTTGACCCTAATGCACGCTGCATGTTATCACAGGAGGTGTATGTGTGAATGTGTTCATGTGGCGAGCCTGAATGCCTGGAGGGGTTAGTTTGAGTCTATGACAGACGCTCATCATATTTAATCCTAGAGGGATTTCGTTGAAATGAAAAGCTGCTTTTCAATTTTATAATCCAGTAAACCTAATCTCTCCGCCAGCGCCCGTCCATAAAGTCCAATTAGATGGACAACACTGGCCAGATGAGTCCTATTCAACACAAAGGTATCTCCATAGCTTGTCTTTGCTGTTTCAAAACACTGTGGCACCCTGTGTCCAAAGAGTTCAACCCTGACCTTCACAAAGCGTAAAAATGGGCAATGCACAATACACAAAAAAAACGCTGTCAATACACCAGTTTCTACTGCAGTCTTGGCCTTGTTAACGGGCATTGATTAGACTTTGGATGTGTGTGTGTGTGTGTGTGTGTGTTTGTGTGTGTGTCTGGTTCGATTCAGCCTTTGTGGCACCACACTCTCACCCGCCCTCCCACACTGGGTCCAGAGACAGAAAGTGCTCACTACAGTAAAAGAAGAAGTCACACTAGTGAAAACGCTGAGTCTGTTCATTCTCGGAGGTCAGTGTGGTGCATGGAAGACAGAGAGGTTGCAGTGGCTGGCTGGGTGTTTAGATTTATGGCCGCGCATATGGCAAAGAAAGGGGGAGAATGACAAAAAAAGGAACAAAGTGTGAGAGTCAAAAGGAGAGTGCAAAGTGCTAATCGAGACACTTTGCATTAAAAAGAAAAGTAAAAGAACAAAGCCGTGTGAAAGCTGAACAAAACAACCACTATGGCATTTGTTGTGGTTGATTGAGGACAACATATACCAAGAACAGTTTTGTGGTGGAGTGTGTTTGGTTTGGTGGTTAGAGGTTAGAACGAGGCCACTTTGCCCATATTGACTGCAGTGCCATGTGACTGCTGTGATCATTAATGTGTCCTGATGCCAACGGGTATCCTGATGACCCACATCTCAGCAGTCCACTCTCACTCTGGCTGCCACCCAAGCCAGACCTCTCTCTCTCTCTCTCTCTCTCTCTCTCTCTCTCTCTCTCTCTCTCACTTACTCTCTCACTCTCCCTGCCCCTTGCCACTTAAAAGCACATTCTCCAACCTTCTCCTTTATACTTTCTCCATCAGTGTTAGGGCTGGGTATCGGACCTCAATACTTTTCTGGTACTGACCAAAAATATCAAGAAGTAATATTAATATTATATATTTACTGTTTTGCATAAAATACACACACACACACACACACACACACACACACACACACACACACCTCTCCCTTCACCTCTTTCTTTTTGTCGGCATACTGCCTTTTTATTATTGCCCCTCTCTCACTTGCACATATCTTTAATGGTCCCATGGTATGGCAATTTCACTTTATGAGGTTTTTTGACATTAACATGAGTTCCCCCAGCCTGCCTATGGTCCCCCAGTGGCTAGAAATGGCAATAGGTGTAAACCAAGCCCTGGGTATCCTGCCCTGCCTTTGAGAAAATGAAAGCTGAGATGGGCCGATCTGGAATCTTGCCCCTTATGAGGTCATAATAATAATAATCTGGTCGAGGTTATCGACCAGAGAATTTGGCCCACCCATGAGCAACTGAGCAAAGTGGCAGTTGGTCAAGGCCACACCCCCAGCGTCCACCTTGCCCCCTCCTCCTCAAAAGCTACAGACTCAGAAATGGCCCATACTCAGGAATACTCATTGTGGGAGAATTACAGCTCTAGCGGCTGTAATTCTGCACCAAGGCTGAATTTTTGGGAAAGTGACTTCAGATATGGTATTAGGGGACCACTAAGGCCTATATAAAAACATCCAAAGAGCACCATGTCATGGGACCTTTAACCCTCTCTTACCGCTCAGATAGTGGTGGTAATTTTGTTGAATCTTTAGGCTTAGCTCAGCAATGGGAGTGAACGGCTCCTCCTTTAGTACCTCTTCTGGCTGACCGGCTCGACATACAAAAGTGTCACCATGACTGGCTCTTAATGTTGCTCCCGAAGTGAGACCTTTCTGAATGATATTTACTGTAATGCGTTGCAATACATTATAGGAGCTGTATGAGCTGTTTTATCAAGTTGTTGCCTTGGATGCAATCTTGCTCTTCGACCATGACGCACAGTTTTCATGACTTGCTTTTTTTTAAGGTTTTTAGTTTTTAGCACCCCAGTTGGTGTAATGATGTGCTCACTTTAGATGAACAGTTGTTGGAGTTTTTACTGACCCAGTAAAGTAGCTTTCAAATTGTATCCCCCCTGCCCTTCTCATTTACTCCAGCTTTCTCCCCTTCTAACCTCTTATAATTCCCTCCCACTCCTGATCTAATGCTATTGCAAATTCTGCGAACGTCCCAGTTCCAACATTTGGCACATACTCACCACCTATTACTCCCTGAGTCTATCTTTCACTTGCACTCACATATAAAATGCATATGCCTTTGTGAAATAAGCAGCCTTCCAATTGCAGTGACATGCACCCACCAACACAAACCTAAGCATGTCGGCGAACTGTTTGAGTTAACAAATTTTGACACGTACGTGAACGCAGTCACGTACGAGCTCGCAAGTCTTAGACACATGCACAGACCTACACACTTACAGAGCTGTGTATAAAACCTGGGGGGGGGGGGCACTCCACTGCAGTAGAGGAGTTAATTACCACATAGGATCAATAATTCATTATGCTGTCAGTTTATGTGTCTATGTGTCTCTGTATGTGTGCTAACACATTTTGCGTGCACGTAAGCATGAACACCAAACTCTCCCAGTAAGCATTTTCCTTTCCTGGGAACGGCAGATTAAGAGGATTGAATCCGTAATGGATTAACCTCTGGTGTGTGTGTGTGTGTGTGTGTTAGTGCGTGTGGATGTGTGCACAGTCCTTCGTGTGTGTGTGTGTTGAGCAGGATCAGCACCATGTATGAATTGATTAGCCTAAGAAGCTCCTCTACTTCGTTTTTAATGACCACATCAGCACTTTTTCACAACGGGGAGGATAAAAGTAGAGTTGTCTGTCAAGGAAATGAGACACCCCCCCTTTAAGAGGGGTTAGCTGTCACTCAAACATCCCTCTTGGGAGCACTCGCCATGGACTAGGGGACTAGGGAGACCCTGCTGTGTCAGTGTGTCTAAGATGATAGATGGTGCCTGTGTGTGCATTAGTGTTTGTGTGTAGGTGGAGGGGTGAGTGACCGTCTCTATGCAGTATTTATTTGTCAGCAGGACTTCAGCTTTTAACTGCAGCTTCTCGAGCAAACAAAAAAGCCATTGCATCCATTATCAGTGCAACTAATATTGTTTATGGAACAAAAATATATGCTAAATGGAAGGAAGATAACAGCTTGACAAGGGAAACTGAAACATGAAATGACCAATTACCCTGTTGGAAGCAACTATTCGCCCACTCCCTTTGTGTCCTTACTTAAACTGAACTCCTTAGGGGTTTATACACAGGGTAAGCATGTGTTACACACACATGCACACGCAGTCATGCATGTACACACAACTGCTTATTCAGATATTGTTCGGCTAGCGCAGGGGGTTGACTCATGTCCCCTGCATTAGATCCAGCTAAACAGAGTTCTGATGTTTGACATGGAGCGTGCTCTGACAGCAGCGTACCGTCACACTGCTCACAGGCTTAGCATGCTGACACAGACACACAAGTGTGTGTCCGTGCGTACACACTGTCAGCTATTTTGTGGAGATGAATTGATGTTTAGACGTTAGCGACAGGGTGTGCAGTAGGGTATGTCAGCAGATGTGTGAATAATAAGAGATGAAGCTGAGGAGGAGGAGGAGAAGGAACAGATATCAGGAGTCAGAGAGTGGACAAAACTGACAGAGATTTTTAAACCTTAGCGCATCCCAGAGGAAAAAAAAGATAGAGGACTCATAGAGACTAAAGGCCTTTTTACAGTAACCGTAGCCAAGCTGGCGAGCGTAAATGTGACGTCGTGAGAGCACCGTAACTGTTTAAACATGCGCGTGGTGGTCGTGACACTAGCTGCAGTCTTCTCCTTAACAGAGATGGCGCTAATGAGCAAAGGCTACCAATTTTGCTATTTCTGCAAAAAAAGAAGAAAAAGGTAAACCATGGCAGAACTGGCAACAGCATTGATCAATCAGTGCTTCAATTTGATTTGATGACCTACTTCGTCGGATCAAGCCTTTCCTTCACAAGAACTCACAAAGAACTCATCTTAACCCTGTAGGTTTACCAGAGAGACTTGCAATCACTCTGAGAGTACTCGTATCCGGTTGCCCTCAAATTTCCCCACTGGGGATTAATAAATAGTATAAATTTAAAAATGTAATTAAATAAATTAAATTAAAATAAATTAAATTAAATTTAAAAATTAAATTAAACTCATCCATGCGTCCTGTTTCTGCTTTGTCACGCACCTTTGAAAAAAATAGAGTGGTGCATGACCTCAAAATCCTGGCACGCCAGTGAGATCTACGTCCTTTTGACATCACATTGGCACGTGCAACCTCGAGTGCGGCTAGTATACCGGCAGCTTATGTTATCCCAGTCCCTTCCCAGAGCTCCTACCTGTTTGCTGTACTTGTTCCCAGTCTGGCAGCCATACTCTGAGCACTGGTCAGACCCCAGGGACATAGCATCTGCATTGCCACTGCCCCCGCTACTGCTGCTGCTGGAGCCGGCACTCCCCACACAACCCCCACTACCCACAAAGGTGTTGGAGGGAGGCAGGTCCTGGACCGCCTGGTGCTTCTTTCCTTCAGCTGGGGGAGAGTGGGGCTGCAGGTTCACAGCGGGAAGAGGTGAGCTGGATTTGTAGTGCCTGGCCAGGTCTGGGCTTGACTGGTGCCTCCTGCCGCCACCCATCCGTGGGCTGCCGGGGTCACCGTCCATAGCACAGTAGCGGGCTGCCAGGCGCTCACTAGCACTGCTCAAATCCTCCTCATCGTCGTCATTGGCATGGCGACGCAGCCCATTGACTGTGACAATACCACTGTAGAGTGATCTGTCTGCCTTCCCTCCTCCTGCAGCTGCACCAATGCCACTTCCATTGCGTTTGTCCCGTCGAGGTTTGCGTCCACGGTCTGATCCTCTGCTGCAGCCAGCTTGTGGTTGGGCACCTGGAGGACTGAAGAAGTCTTCCTCTGGCTCCTTCTTTCCGGCCTCGTAGCCATTCTTGCCCTGAGCACCACACTGCCGAGCTGTGACCACAAGGAGGATAACGAGGATGACCGCCGCAGCTCCTGCCAGGACACCGATAGCTACGCTAAGGCGCTGTTTCCCTAATGCACGCTCGCTGTCTGGGTCCCCTGCAATGTCCAGTGACAGTGGAGCCATCAGACTTCGGGCCACCTAATGTGAGAGGAAGAGAGGAGAGGAACAAGAGAGAGAGAGAGAAGATGCAATGTAAAAGAGGAAAAGTAAGAAAAACAGACAGACCATCAAGTCCAAAACAGCGACTGTAAAAGATGACACAGTGGGTGTGAGCCACAGAGAAACATCAAACAGCATCTTCCACTTAATTAAACTCACTGTGTTTTAGTGAGTGAGCTTCTCTATTATTCCCTAAATATGTAATTGCTAAATATATAATTGCTCTTGCTTTGCAGTTGCACCATTTCAAGTTCTGCATATGCTTCTCCATTTGTGATTTCACATCATCTGCAATATTACAGGAAACGCCTGGATTATGCTGTTTAAAGCTGATTAAAGGTATAAAAGGAAACGTTAGGTCAGGGACAGTTAGAAGAGGAAAAGTAGCAGAAACAGTCAATAAATGTGTACATAAAGGAAGCAGACATGCTATGACTATATCCCTAGAATACAAAAACATCTACTGTCTCATCAATGAACAATGTCCCTATTGTAAAAGATAGCGTAGGCGGGATTTGTTAAGGATTTGCAATCACAATTTCTTGACTGAGAATTGGATGGTTAGACAGATAGAAGGCTACTGTAAGTGTGCTCTTGAGGTTGTTCGGTTAAACTAATAGTTTTAATTGATGCAAAATCCAGGCAAATCCATGATGGTCCATTTTGATCTATATAGTATATCACACCTATTTGAATATTTACACACACACACACACACACACACACACACACACATAAACTCTCTCTCTCTCTCTCTCTCTCTCTCTCTCTCTCGCTGAGCTTGTACAGTAATAAACGGATCATTACAAGAAAGTGGGTTATGCTGAAGCACAAACATAATCATTACTGGTGATAGAACCTTGCACTGCAGCAGACAATGAGGCTGTGGAGTTCTGGTCTGCAGAGCCCTGCTGGTAATATGGGACAGGGTAATGAATCTGAATATTCTAATCAATACATAGCTACTATGTTGGGAGGATCATTATGCAAAGACCGACAAAATACAAAACAACACACACACACACACACACACACACACACACACACACACACACACACACACACACACACACACATACACACTAAAATGTATGCATGTATGCATGTGTAAGTTGTCCATTAGTTATACAAGTCATTCTCCAGCCCTGACACCTCGTCTGGGAGCTCATACGACAATTCCTTTGGCCTGTCAGGGTTGGAAATGATATAGTCATCTAATCCCTTCTGCTTTAAGAACGGTGGGTAATAAGGCTTGCACAAACGGGATAGAGACAGAAAGTGAAGGTGAGAGAGAAGATACATAAAAATAACTGCAGTATAACCTGGAGTAATAACTCCAGAGAGTGCAGCTCACACAACTGCACTGTGTAACTTGATTATAACATTATCCAAGGTATATTATTAGGCTTACTCATATAGAGTCACATTATGCACTCTCATTTCTGGTTACCCCCAAGCTAAAAATTGGACTGTTATATTTCATTGTTTCATCAACATCTATCTCTGGGTTAAGTTTCATTGTTTTTGAGCGAGTTGTGTTGGTTGGTTCTATTCCATTATTCTGCTTCCACTGCAAAAGGCCTCTCTCCGCCAGGTTCCACTCTCCCCTCATCCCCATTGTTCTTTTGCCTGCAGTATTCCTTTCCATTCTCATTCTGCTGGGCATCTCTCTGGCTTAGCGCATCCCTTAACTGTCTGCCGTTTTGTGTGCGTAAAACACCGAGAGAAAATTGTGCTGCAGTGCCAAATGTGTATATACAATGTGAGAGAACAGCAGAGTTTGTTTGTTTGTTGGGAGTGTGCGTGCAAGTATATTTGACAGACAGAAGCATTAGAAAGTGTAAGTTGTATGGTTGTAAGTCAAGTCACATACTGAGTGCAAGTTATATATATATAGCTGTCAATGTGCCGATGGGTATAGTGTATGCATGTATGGGCACACACAATACAGCTAAGTGATGAGCAGAATAAGGGTAGCAGCCACCTTCACGCCGTATTTGAGTCCCTCCTTCTGACGCATCCCAACTCCCAGTGGAATCTTCTATTCTGCTACATGAGCTTTGTTCCGGCTGGGCTTAACACCACCATTTATCTGCTCCAGTCTCCAAGGATATTATTATCTTCATGTCACTGCAGATGGTGATTTTGCAACCAAGACAAGGAGTTCTCCACTGACCACACTATTGACTTAGTGCCCGATCATAGTTGTTGCTTAATGCATTCACAGTTCAGCATAAGGACAGAGAGCTGCAGTTTGATTAGTGTTAGTTAGTATTCTTATTTCTAAAAAGCTGACTGTACATATTTTAAAAAAACATGTAAGAATTCCATATTTCAAGATAAAAAAAACTTTTGATCTGAGATGAAAAACTGTGAGAATGTGAAAATATCATCACTAAGAGCCTTAATCAGATTCACAACACAGTGCACGTCTGATGTACAAAGCACCTTAAAGTTTCCCAGATGACAACCATTTCTAGAATATCACAATTTCTTCTTCTTCTAGCTCAAACTTTGCAGTATCATATTGTAGCTAATTACCCAACATGTGGTTCACCCAGTACTGTTGGATAGAAAAGACTGGAGTCATTTTCTGCCATGGTGCTGCAGCAGTAGACGTATTCCTTCCCTAATTACATCTGGCATCCAGCCACCACTAAGTTTGACTTCATTATGAGATGGAGGTATTCTCTAGTCAATGACTTCTACTCAATTGCTCCACCAAGTTCTTTCCTACAATCAAACTAAACTATGCATATTGTAATCAGAGGCAGCTTTAATACTGGCTTGGACATATTACACGCTATTGTTCGATTCAATGGCCCCAGTCAGTTGGGCACATTGTAGTTAATTCTACCTGTCAACATCATTGTTTGACCGTTGACCACGTGTTCTGTTCTAATCCTCAGCCCCTTGATTGTTCAATTTTTCCTTTTCATTCTACTCTTAAGTGACAGGACACCATTCATGAGGTGTTCTACATAGTGGCTAGTGCTCAAATACTACACCTTCTATCTGTGCTCAATTGTTCGTCTGAAAAAAAAGTGCAATGAAACACAACATCTTTTGGACGCCAAGTTGTCTCCATTGAGGTAAGTCAAGACTCTCAAGCTATGATTATCCAGAATGTGTTTTTCTCCTGCCAAAACACAAGATTAAGCATTGAGTGTCATTCAAAACATGTATACTTAGAACTTAAGGGGCATACAGAGCATAGTGCAATTGCAGTTGCTACGCTACTTTCTGGAGTAGCTATACAGTAACATAATAAAAATTTAGAAATCAGTTAAAGTTTACATCACGCACTTGGAAGTCATTTACAATCCCACAGGGACTTCCAGTTTTTAAGCAAGTTGAAACAATCAGGGAGGCACCACAAAATCATAACGTGCACCGTTTGCAGTAGAGAAGCTTGCTACACTTTAAGGTGTGTCCTTGGAGATAACAATCTTTGGTTGAATTTTTTTACACACAGGTTAGACGGATTGCGATAAAATACTTTTTTTCATAATGTTTTGACACAAATGGGGCACATCAAGGGATTTAAAGATGACACTGTATTTTGGGGTACCAACACAATCGGTGTTTGACACATTTTTGCCTCCTGTCTGTCTAACAGACTCTCAAGTGTCTCAGAGCTAATTTAGGTTCACACTGTTTACGTCACGCTACATGCACAGACTTGACAGTTGAAGACCTTTTCCTTAGAGAAAATATGATAATTTGTTCTAAACCAAGTTTCAAGTAGGGGTTAAAACCACAAGCTATCTCAAAACAAACACTGCAATCAAAAGGCCACTGAGGCGGTTTAAGTATTAGTCAATATAAATGACTTTGCCCACACCAGAGACCAAGTTTTAGTAATTATTACCTGCCAGCATTTACAGCTTAGTTGAACATTTTTAAAGCATAATGGGAAGTTTGTTTGATTAATACAATGAGGGCAGAGAAGAGAGATTTTCACCAACATAAGGTATACGCTAAATTAGAATTCATGGTATTTCTGGTATCTCAAATGTCTTTAAGTCAAGTCAATTACCTCTTCATCTCAGTGTGGATCTTTCAAGCCAACTCTAACCTATACCACACAGAGTTATTCAATACTATGCAAATGGTTCCCTTACTTCCAGCTGTAAACATTATTCATTTAAAGTTAATAGTAGTTTTCAGTTTCTTTCTTTTGAGTTTGACCAATTCTTTTCTGCTCAGAATGTGACGCATGACACAATGAAAACTTCCAAACCTCATCAATATACACTACTAACGTGCAACTTTTCAAATGAATATTGTTCAACTGACTCTGTAGGCCTAAATTGGGACAGGGCCACCTCTCTCTCTTTCTCTACCTCTCTAACACACTCTCCCTAAGGCTCTCTCTCTCTCTCTCTCTTTCGTTCACACACACCTGCACACACACACACACACACACACACACACACACACACACACACACACACACACACACACACACAATGCTCTCAGCTCTGCGTTCAATGTACCTTAAAAGAAGAACTACTTCAGTAATAGCAGTTATTTTAACCACGTAATCATTATAAGAATGCATTCTGGACAAAGAGCATTCAAACTACAAAGAAGCAGGCATTGCCAATAACTTTCAAAAGGGAAACAGGCTTCTTTATCTGGGACACATATAGACACAATTATTTCCTCAAAAATGGGCAGAAAATTGCAACACCATGCACACTGCAGACTTTGTGCATTTATCTCATTCTATCAAGAAAATAATCGTCTTACCAGTTTAGTTTAAACTGCTACAATCAGTTGTCATTACCATCCTCCTCCATTGTAATGTGTTATCAGAGTGGCCATCATTTGAATGGATCAAAGGACAATATCATTACTGCCATTATGGGTTATCATTACCAACTCTGTGGAACAATAGAGGTACTGCACACACCTAAATACAGTGTTTTTTTATTACCTTTCTTCCATTCAAGTTATATGAATTGTTATATACTTTACTTGATTTTGCTGAAATCAGTTTGAAGAATATATCTTTATACATAAAGATTACCTGTGCATCCACTAGGGTGGCGTTGGTCAAGCTCTCGTTGATGAAGACATGAACCAGGGCGGTGGCACAGAGAGAGGGGGCCCCACTATCATTGACCCGGACCACCAGGCGATGCAGACCTCTGTGGCGCCGCTCCAGAGGTTCTGCCAGGGTGATTACTCCATTGGTGTGGCCAATTTCAAACAGCCTGAAGGGATTTCCCCCCACTAGAGCATAGTGAAGGTCTGCATTTGGGCCAGTGTCTGAGTCTACGGCTGTTACAGTCCTGACGATTGTGCGGGCACTGCTTGCAGGTGGAAGGAGGGTGTAGGACTCATTGGTTGGAGAGGTAATTGAGGGGGCGTTGTCATTTTCATCCGTCACAATGAGCGAGACGGTGGCAGTGGCAGTTTTGCGGGGCTCCCCTCCATCCACAGCCCGGACACGGAAGGTGTAGGTGGAAAGCTTTTCACGGTCAAATGATGCAGAAGAGAAGATAGTCCCTGTGTTGTTCTCGATGGAAAACATCTCTTCTCGCTCTTTCTCGCCATCTTCTCCTTCCGCCTTCTTCTCATCAACTCCATCCATCTCTACAAACAGACTAAGTTCTGCGTTCTCGCCTTCGTCAGCATCAGTCACGGTGACCATGCCAACTGGGCTGTTGGCAAGCAGGTTCTCTTTCACGTAGAATGTAAAGATTTCCTGAACAAACTTTGGCGCATTGTCATTGCGGTCGGTCACCTGGACGACAACAGTGGCAGAGCCTTGCAGAGAAGGTGTACCCTTGTCCTTGGCAATGATCCGGAGTTCATACCTCTCTCGCTGCTCACGGTCCAGAACCCCAGTAGCACGGATGTCTCCATTATCTGCATCTATGTAAAATGGCCCGTTACCCGCAGGGTCCAGGGAGTATGCAATCTCTGCATTCTTGCCGCTGTCTGCGTCTGTGGCTACCACAGTGACTACCCTTTCACCAGGTGAATTGTTCTCAGCAAAGTGGACTTCCACAACGCTCTGGGCAAAGGTTGGGGCATGGTCATTGATATCTACCACTCGTACCATTAGTGAGCTGTTGCTGGACAGACTAGGGCTCCCAGAATCTACTGCCACAATGGTAACACTGTACTCTTTGGTGGCCTCGTAGTCCAGCAAGGCGGAAGTATGTAAGAAGTATTTTTTCTTATTCCTGTGAAAAATAATTGAAAAATAAATGTCATGAATGTAGTTGCTACCCTAGATGAAGATAATACAGATCTTGTCTGTAAAATAATTAAAAAAAATACTGCTGCTGCTCTCTTTTAGTCAATTAGCGGACTCATCAGCCACCAGGTTGTTGATAGTCACTGTATTGGTCTATGTATGTTCTAAGCAGTATATGCTAACAAAAGTTCAGGAAATTGTGAACATTTCCTGTTTTTCTTCCTGTCCAAGGTGATATCCTAAAATTGTTTGTGTGGTGTGACGATTACAACTATTTGAAAGAAAGACAAGCCACAAAATCTGCCATTTGAATAGCAGCCACCAGAGTATTACTGGAATATTTGCTTGACAATTTACACTTAATTGATTGTCACAATAGTTGTCAATCCATTTTTTGTCAATCGACTAATTATTCCAGCTCAAATATGCTTTGGTCTCTAATACACAATTCATTGGAAAAGATCGGCATCTGCAGAGAGACAATAATACTGGAGAAAGTGTGACAGGTTTGTTAATGAAAACCAACTTATTGATTTGCTGAAGACCTTTATGATTATTACTTTGACTCAAGATTGCTTTAGTCAAGGTCAGCCCACAGTAAATACAACAAGTACCCTTAATGCACAGGTGTCATGAGCAGTGGCAGTGATATCCTAAAATGGCCATCTCTATTTCCCTCACTCCCTCCATCCAATAGCTTTAGGAAATATCTTTCCATTGACTGGGGAGCACTGACCTTTACTGCCTGCACCGTTGTATTATTCCTAAAAGTCTAAAACCCTTGACTTTCATTAATATTTTTGCTCAAAGTTTATAGATTGTATGACATTCAAATTACTCTATAGCCTCAGTGAATGAGTGGCACCACTTGAACAAAGCTTAAATGAAATCTGCATGAAACAACACTTCACTCATCTCTGTATTCTCTGTGGAAAACAGAAATTGTATAATTCCTCCTAGAGTAGTAGTGTGGGTGAGACTTATAGCAACTGCATGGTGAATGTGTAATTGTCACGGTTAGAAAACAAGTGGGATGAAAACAGTAAAAAAGTGTTTAATACAAAGTTATGTTTAAATGTGTTAACACTGTAGACATGTATACAGATACTTTAGAATTACCTAGAAATGAGTCAGGAACAATCTTAAAATCAATGTATAAGTCCTGAAAACCTTTGAATCATGGACTGTATAGTAGGAATTAAGAACAGATTGCTAAATGGTATATTAATGAACCATTGGCTAATCACTATGGCTATTTTCTTAAAGAATAATAACCAGTTTTAAATGAATTCTTCCTGGTATGTGGGAATGAGATGCTTAATGGCACATATCCACATGTTATTTGTTTATTATGTGCATAGTAGTTTTTGCCCCGCACCCCACCTCAGGGGTAAGGTGGTGCATTATACTGCGATATTATTAAAAAAACATCATTACTTCATGATTACCTTAACATTACTTACTATTTTTGTGTGCTCCCTCAAGAAAGAAAGAAAGTGCATCATCTTACCAAAAATGAGAGGAACTGATGTTTAAATACTGGTTCATTACTACAGCACCTAGCTGCAGTCTGTTTCAAGTAACTTGTTATATAGTCCTTTATTCTGAGTAATTCAGGAACTACTTTTCAATAAACAGTTAGTTCCTTCCTTTGTGATGGATTTCTGTAACAAACTGTGATGGTTTACCTTCAGTTTGGCTTACCTGTCAAAGGCTTCATCTGCAGGTAGGGGTGGGAGCACTGTTTCACCAGCAGGCTTCAATGTGAATGGGACGTCTCCTACAACTGTACACGTCACAGCCCCATTCTCTCCCTGGTCTCGGTCAGACACCTGTACCAGAGCTACTGGTGTGTCCACCAGTACGTTCTCTGGTACTAACGCTGCTCCATCTCGAACAGGGATCCGCCCAATCTTTCGGATCTCTACGACTGGGACATTGTCATTTTCATCCCGGACAGCCAAAATCACAGTGGTGCGGTCAGTGCGGGGTGGCTGACCCCGGTCTCTGGCTGTTACTGTGAACCTCAGCTGCGCCACATCTTCCCTGTCAATCCTGTGAAGGACACTCAGCCATCCAGTTGCCTCGTCCAGCCGCAGAAGCCGCCTGACGGACTCCGTGGCTGCGCCAAAGACATACTCCACCTGCCCGTTGACTCCAATATCACGGTCTGAAGCTCTGACCTGGAGGACAGGTGTACCTGGAGGAGCATTTTCGGCCATTTCTGCCTCATATGTGGACCTCTCAAACTGTGGGCTGTTGTCATTCACATCAGTGATGGAAACACGAAGCAGGGCTTGGGAGGAACGTGGTGGGTTTCCCCCATCTCGAACCCTGAGGACGAGTTCATATGAATCTTTTTGCTCACGATCCAATGTACCTTTTACAATGAGCTGTGGTTGTTTTTCACCATCTGGTATATCTGCAACTTGTAGTTCGAAAACAGTGCTCCTGGGTCCTCCTCCAATATCTCCACTTCTACCCCTACGGTCCCCAAGTCCATCCACTCTAGCAATGGGGTTTCCTCCTGCTGTGCGTCTTGTTGAACTTGACCCAGAGGCACCATCTTGGATCAGCTCATAGCGGTCAATGCCATTTCGCCCAAAATCCCTGTCTGTTGCTGTGGGCAGCAGGTAAAGGGTTCCTATTGGGCGATTCTCCTCAACTGAGAGCTGGAGCACAGGTGAGGGGAAGGAAGGTGTGTTGTCATTGATATCTGTTATGACCACACGGCCTTCAAACAGGTCCACCCAGCTCTGCAGTGGTCCAATCACTGACACCTCAAAGTCCAAAAAACACTCATTTTCATCAAATATCATCTGACACTGCGGGAGCTTCTCTCTGTCAATGCGCCTTGGGCCTGTTGTCAGCTCACCTGTCACATTGTCAATCTTGAAGAACTCGGAGCCGCTCTCCAGGGCGAAGGTGACATCCCCGCTGCCTGTACCTGCTGTGAGGCCCAGGTCGGCGGCCACGTTGCCAATCTTGACGTCAGGTGGGCCCTCCTCCGCCACCCGGTACCGGAGAGCTGAGTCGGCACCCGGTAGCTGAGTCAGCAGCTGCAGCACTAAGACCACGAGGCTGAGAGCCTGCGCCGCGGAGGAGTGCACTGCACCAAGCCTCTGCATGGCTCCTTCTTCCTCTTGCCTCTCTCCTTCCCGTTGTCTGCCTCTGAGCTGTGGCTTGTCTCTTCTTTATTGGTGTTTCGTGGTCTGGTGTAACTCACAGCGTGGGTGTTTGATGTAGCCTTTCTTACTTTCTCGCTATTGCTCTCTGCGGACTGCCGCCTGAGGTCCGGGGAAAAGCTTCCACACTCTCACCGTAGTTCACTTAAGCAGTGCAGGCTTTCTTTATTTTTCTATTTTAGGTTACTGAGCAGTGCTTTTTTAACTTCTATAATAACAATTTTGTTGTCTTGTTGGGCTGTCGACGTCATAAAAGATATCAAAAAATCCATTATGCTGCGAAAAAACAAACAACTCATTCATCAGCCTTTGATTAATCCTCTTCACTCTTTCTTTCACGTAAACCGGAGAGCTATCCCACTGTAACACGAGGACGCGCATCAGTTCATATTGTCATTTGTAAGTTGTTTTTATTCCAGTCACATTTGGGACAGCGGCTTTTCTCGCGTTTTTCACAGTTAGAAACTGCAATGCAGCACCACACAAAAGGAAGAAGAAAAAAACACCTCACAGCTCTCCGGACGCCAAGTGAAAATTAACTCAATATCCCCAGCAGAGGAATGAAAATCAGTTTGAAAAAAGTATTTGAGGTGCTGCTACTGGATCTTTTCTTACCTTTAGATCCAGCTGCGTTGTCCTCTTTTTCCCGCAGTGGAGCAACGTGCCAAGCCGTCGGATTCCTCCACGCAAGTTATGAGAGCGAGTTTCTCAGAATATTTTTCTTCTTCGTATAAAACTGAAAATTAGGGCTTCTCCTGATGGGCTAAAATTGAGATTCCAATATCATCATCAGTTCAGCGTATGTAGCGTGTGTTCGGGATGGAGGTCTCGGTGATGGACCGAGTGTAGATGCGTCTTTTTCCAAGAGTCCCGCATTCTGTCTCTCTCTCTCCTCCACATGCGCCTCCTCCTCCTACCCCTCTTGCTTTTTTCCTCTCACCTGCACTGCTTGGGACTGCTGCTGCCGGTCTCAAGTGATGCTGCAGTCTCTCTCTCTCTCCTCGTCCACTCCCTCCTTCGTTCTCTCCATCATCCTCTCTTCTCCTCTCTCTCTCTCCTCGCTACTGCAACATTTCCCCCGGCCGCGTAAGTCGATCGCTGAGCTGTAACGGGAGAGGCAGCAGAGGCGGTGTTGGGTCGCCGTGAGTGTGTATGACGGTTACTGGGGACAGACCTCACCTCCCCTGTCATATAGGAAGATTAAATGGCTTGGTGTCCGGGCTGCTGACAGCTCCTGGTGGGGAATATCTTTATTCACACATTCACAAAGGACAAAGAAAGACGGGAAGAAAAGAGAGTGATCTAGCTTTAATACAAGTCAGCTTAGCGCTCAGTCATTTTTCTGCTGGTGCAGCTATTTATTCGGGGCAAGTGTAGAGGGCTTCATTCATTCTTTTCTGAGGGGGACATGAATTGTCACATAGTAGCCTTCTCTCTTACGTAGACTACGGGAAATTGCTATGATGTTCACGGCACACAGTAATGTATAGGCTGCTAAATGCTAGTTGTATGCAAAGTGCACTGTCTAATGGCCAGCTTAATGGTAGCCTACTCCACTCCACTCATGGGTATATATATATAATAATATTATATATATATATATATATATATATATATATATATATATATATATATATATATATATATATATAATGTATAATTTTGTATTAAATAAATAATAAGGGAGGCTTCACACACATGCTTTCTTTGTTGGCAGTATCCTCCACGCATACATACACACACACACATGCACACACTGCTGTGAGAATGTCCTCTCCCGGACCGACCTGCTCGTGAGAAGCGCAATGCAGCATTGGTCTGTGCCTGCTATGAACACCTACCGGGGCATCCACGCTGCCACTCTGTTAAACCACTTCGCATTTCAGATTTCCTAGCCACTCTGGACCAAGTGCTTTCCCGGCCAGAAGGTAGGGATTTCCCCAACACACACTGTTATTGACATTTACACATATATGTATCTCCTCTCTCTCTCTCTTCTCTATATATATAGCTACATATATATATATATATATATATATATATATATTTATTCTTATATATATATATATATATATATATAGAGAGAGAGAGAGAGAGAGAGAGAGAAAACTCTGTGGACCAGCTATTAGTGAACAGTTTATGGCTAGTAGAGAGTAGGCCTAAACAAACACTTACAAACTGCAGAGGGGTGACATCTCTCTCTCTCTCGCTCTCCCTCTCCTTCACTCTCTCTCTATCTCCGTCTCTCTCTCTGTCTCTCCCTCTCTCTTGCTCCCTATGTGACGTTTGCCCAGGTTTCTATTTCTTTTTCATCTTCAGGAGGAACCAAGAGGCGTGTGTGTGTCAGAGATGGGAAGTAACGAAGTAGCCTACAAATACTTTGTTACAGTAGGCTACTCAAGTAGATTTTTCTGATATTTTTATTTTAATTTTAAATTGTTTTTGGCGACTTTTTACTTTTACTCCTTACATATACACAAATATCGGTACTTTCTACATGTTACAAAATTGGCTGCTAATTTAGTTTTATACAAGAGGTCGTCTAGCAGGTGTCATTGTAAGTGCATGTCGGAGAATAGCGTGAACACGCGCCTAACAACGTGAACGGGCACACACGGCTCTGGCCACACGGAGAAAAAACATTAGTGACAGTTAAAGAAGTGGACCAACAGATCTAGTTGTTCTGGACGGAGACCAGTGAAGGAAAATAGAAGCACTTTTCTGGTGATGG
>NC_045734.1:15054114-15054464 GCF_008692095.1 Etheostoma spectabile
CTGCGCAGCCTCCAACTGAGCTTGACGACGTAGTTGTGACGTGTTTGAAAGTTGTAAGTCTTCTGCTAGCTGTGCCAAGAGAAATAAGGAGAGAAGAAGGGCATAGGTCTATGTTAGGAGATAACATTGGCACAAGCTAATTATTGCTAAATAATATGGTAGTTAACATTAGTAATTAAAACTAAACAGCTAATGAAAGTCCAAACTGTCTGCGTGCTTCACCTGACAATATGGTGATTTGTCGACTAAGCAACGGTAAGTCTCGTGGTTATGACGCAGTTGTTAGCCTATTTTTACAAAAACGTCTGCTATGTAGCCATAACATGAGGTACAAGGTAATGGAGCCTTTT
>NC_045734.1:15054474-15054770 GCF_008692095.1 Etheostoma spectabile
TGTCATGTTTCTTTAGAAATAAACAACAAACAAATAGAGTCTTGAAACGCTTCAGGTGGAAAGTTATTCACTTTCAAAGTGCCGCCAAAATGAATGGCAGTCAATAGGATGTTAACTTTAGGTGATGGCTTGGTAGAATTAAAATGGTGCCAGGGGGGCTACGCTTGCAGAGGAGAGGCTTACCTCCTTAAGAAAAAAGTAAGAGGAAAGAAAAAGAGACTAGGTGTCCGGAAGATCATCAGTTGAGATTGTGTTTGTGTATCTTTGAGAACTGTAAGTCATATAACTTATGTTGT
>NC_045734.1:15054780-15054978 GCF_008692095.1 Etheostoma spectabile
ATTTAAGCCTGTTGTTGTATTGGTCTATAGTTCATGTACATTTAAAGTTAGTTAGTTAGCTAGTGATTTTGTTGTTTGTGTTCTTCACCTGTTAGCTAGGTTTCACGTTGCTTGATTCTAATAAAACATCAACAGAGAGAAGTTGTTTTTACTGAGCTGGGGAAAAAAGCCTTCTCTTACTTTGCTCCATGGTCTTGG
>NC_045734.1:15054988-15055212 GCF_008692095.1 Etheostoma spectabile
ATAACTTGCAAAACTTGCTCCATCTAAATGATCTAGTCCCATTAAATGATTTTAAGGCCATGTTTAAATGCCATGTAACTCAAAAATGTAACTGACACATGTGACCTGTTTCTTTCCTTTATGTGTGATGCTTGTTGGTTTGTGTTGACTATGCTGTATTTCTGTTTAAATTGTAACTGGTGTGCCATCTTGGACAGGTCTCCCTCGGAAAAGAGATTTCAATC
>NC_045734.1:15055222-15055645 GCF_008692095.1 Etheostoma spectabile
TCCTGGTTAAATAAAGGTTAAATAAATAAAGAGAGAAGTTGTCTCCGTCAGTGTTTTAACAGACACACCTGGAGTGAAGTTGGAAACCAGAATCAACTTTAAATACAGTCATAATCTACTCCTCACTAAGAAGTTTCAAATAATGTCACTGGAGTTACCGTTAGTATGGTTTGCGTCATCATTACCATATTCAATCTAATTGACACTTAATGCACTACTAAGACGATGAGACAGATTCAACAACATTTTGCATTCATTTGCGACAAATCAGTGCAGCTTGACGGTGCTAACGTTACTACATAGTAGTATTGACGGCAACATGATTGAAAATGAAGAAAACAGAGATCCAGAGATTCGGAAGACAAGCAGCAAGACATTCCCAATCATCCTTGGCCTTATCTGAAAGAGATGTTTGAGATAGTA
>NC_045734.1:15055655-15055845 GCF_008692095.1 Etheostoma spectabile
ATGACTCCTGGCCAATGTGCTGCGGAACTTCTTCATTAATGTCTGTTTAGTAATTCATATTTTATGCTTTATTTTCTTTACAGAAGCTATATCTGAGCCCACACACATACATATTTAAATGTTAAGGGGAAGATTAAAAAAGAGAAACTTGATCTATGAATTCTCACAGAATCACAACTGAATTCATATC
>NC_045734.1:15055855-15056095 GCF_008692095.1 Etheostoma spectabile
GTCAGAATCTTATTAACCTGGAGTCCCAGTCTCTGGCACATTAATCATATTTGTGATGTTTTAGGCCTGTTGGCAGACATTCATTTAAAATGTAAGTAATGGCATATAAAGAGCATGTTTTCATGTCCTCTGACGTTTCTCAGCGTGCTTTCTATTAACATTTGTGTGGTCCAAGGAGCTTTGCATAAAAAATGGTTGTCATTCACACGGCTACTTTTACTTTTATACTTTAAGTAAATT
>NC_045734.1:15056105-15062322 GCF_008692095.1 Etheostoma spectabile
GTACTTTGTTACTTTTACTTGAGTAAAGAAGTTAATTTAGTACTTTAGGGGCATTGTCATGCACCCGATCTAAGCGCACACACACCCTCTGTCGTTCAACCTACGCAGCTTTTATTTCCCGCTAAATCAATCAGGGGGAATTACCCTGTGGTGTGTGTCCGTGCATGCATGTGAATTTTGAGCAGAGGGAAAAAAGAGACAGTTTTAGTGAGAGCTTTAGCTTGGGTCAGGTTAGTTCACTTTTACTTGAGTTGATTTCAGATTTGACCTAATGCAAAAAAATCATCTAAAATAAATATGTTGGCCCAAGCCTACTGTTAACCTATCCAACCCATTAAGGTATAATTGAGCATGAATCCTCTTTCATCAGCAAATGAACTGTCGTTTCAATTTGCATACTGAATGAAAAGTGAACAGTGGTGTGTGGTTGTGTGTGTGTGTGCCTGTGTGTGTGTTTGTGTGTGCGTGCCTGCGTTTATTCTGGCAGGATGTTCTTTGGAGAAAACATTACCTGGGATGACATCCGTTATAGCCTAAAACCCTAATCTAATGTTTGTGCCGTTACAAAAGAGGATCACTGCTTCACTACATGGTCTACAAGAATAACAGTGGAGAAAATTAAGACAAGCATGACATACATATTTGATAGCATTTGGCAACTGCAACTGTTTCAAGTTCAAGTGAAGTATCAGGCATAGGGATCAAGTTTGCCAAATATACTGAAGACATTTTGTGCTCATTCCGCAGGCTATTTAAGGGCATTGGTCTTAGATAATGCACTTGTGGATGTGTGTTCATCTAATTAAGGTTCATCCATCCATTAGAGCTCGACCGATAAATCGGTGGGCCGATATTAGGCATTTCCAGAGCTATCTGTATCTGCATTTATAATGACCGATAAAAAAAAACAAATTATTTATTTAATTTTTTTAATATTCATTCATCAGAATGATGTATAATGACAAATAAATGATTCTGATAAATAAATAAAAAAAACAAAAAAAAAACGGACCGTCAACCATGTTATGAGTATTGGCGTTGTATAATTTGTCCACCAGAGGGCGCTCTAGAATGTCCCTGTTGGCAACACTGATTATTTTTTTTTGTTATTGTGGTTTTGTTTAAAGGACTTCAATTTTCATAACTTAAGTTTGTATTTTTATTATTTATTAGAACATTAATATTTTGATGGTCCTCTGTTCTGTTGTGACAAAATAAAGTATTATCAGATTATTTTAGTGAGAACTCATAAATAACTACAAACAACTAATGTTAGAGAAATCTGTTTATGTATTGTTACGCGTTTCTGGATTTTTTTTGGCCGATATATCAGATTTTTAAATAACCAAATATTTGTGTCGGTATTGGCCTTAAAAATTCTTTATCAGTTAAGCTAGTTAAGCTCTTTTTTGTTTCAGCTTCCACGTACCCTGATTTCAAACTGCTGATAAAACCAACAACTTTCATACAGTATTTGAATGTTGAATAGACAACAGCACCTGTCATTTTATGTTGCCATCAGTTTCCGGTTCATGGGCTGAATCCCACAGTTATGCAAGTTGTTTTAAATTTAAAGGATAAGTTTGCCAGTATTCATTGACATATGTATCTTATTGCCACTGATCCCATGGCCAACAATCTACCAGATTGTATAACAACACATGTTGTCTTCCCCTCTCTGTGGCACTCAGCCACAAACCCATTGGTTCCTTTTGAAGGTGTAAGTCTTTGAAAACAAGTCACAATTCAACAAGTCCTTTGTTGGTAACTATTTTCAGCTGCAGATTAACACATATTTGGTGTTCTAGTGATATTAACAACAGCAGGACAGTGTATAAGGGATTGACTCAAAATAAATTAGTGTCCGTGTCCGTCATCATTTTAACGAACATGTCATCCAGTGCAAACGTGTGGTTTATTGGTGTGTTTTTAATAGTTTTTAGACAACAATGAAGGTCTGGGACACAGAAGCAAAAAATATATCAAGGCTTGGCTATACAGGCGATATTTGTAAGATGGAAGAATTCATAGCTGGTTTTGGTCTTTCGTTGCAATTTTGAAAAAAATAAAAATGTAGAATGTCTTATTCTTAATATATCGACAGCTATGCATATGTTTTAGATGATCCAGTGTTTTAAAAAAAAAGTATATTCTGATAATTTGCTTCCTTACCTAACCACTGCAAGTTACTACTCCTATTAAGCATATTTTAAACTGAAATCAGGACTGTCAACATCAGAGGTTTGAGCAGGAGAATCTAATACAATCAGTGAAAGAGAAAAAAGTGTGTAACATAGGGAATAGTTTGATGTGACTTGAGTGAAACACTATTTTATGTAATTCTTTATTTTATAATCCATTTTATTTTGATGTCAGCCTTGACTCCAGCACAGCTGAAACTCAACCAGCTCTTACAAAGTTCACTCACCTACAATCTATATCTGTAACTACTATTTCATTGAAAATTCTTCAGTTTCCTCTCATTTTTCACATAAAAAGAAACATAATGAAGCAGTGCTTATTTTTTTTATTTTTTTATTTTTTGGTGCAGGTACACACATGCTATTCTGCTCTTAGATTTGAGGGTCTAAACTTGTAGTGTACTTCTGTCACATTTAGTTGTTAACACTAATGATAAAACCTCTAATTAGTTTCTCTGAACTCTTCTATCCATGGATGATTCTGTATCAAAGGCCGCAAGGACTACAAGCCTGTCACTGTGTCAGTGGTCAAAAAGACATTTGACAGTCTTGTGTAGACCCACCTGAATCACATCACAGACCACCTACTGGATTCTCTCAATTCACCTCCTACACAGACCAGTAGATACAGTACACACACATGCCCAGGGATATATGGAAGGCTCCTGCCTGGTGTTGGACTGAAGCTCAGCGTTCAACGCTTTGATCCATGAACTGCTTCACACTAAGCTCTCCCAACTCACCATGCCTGCCTCCACCTGTCATGGGATCAGAAGCTTTCTGATAGGTAGGCGAGAGCAAATGAGGCTGGGAAAAGCCAAATCCAATACCTTGACAATCACCATGGGTGACCTCAAGGGATGTGCGCTCTTTCAACTCTGGCAACCCCAAGAACGATGAGCAAAACATTCTCGAAACAGTGGAGAAGAGGGCCGACTTGAAAAGGAGCTCTCCATCTCTGCATGCCTTTATACTCAGAACTGTGATGAATGCTGCAGCCTTTAAATTCCTTCCAACCAAGGTTAAAGCTAAGTAGAAAGCCTATCAATACTCTATTGTAAAAAAGGAGGAAATATATCTGTTGGTTAAGTTCTACACATAATTACTGACTGTTCGGTAAGTCTGAGCCACTAAAGAGAATACAAAGAGCCTACTATCAGTTTTTCAGAAAATTGAATTTAAAAAAACAGAAACAATGACTGGGGTATAGAGATGATGAGGTCAGGCAGTGATGTAGCTCAGAGAGATATAACTTAAGGTGGGACAAAGTCTGGTTGAAGTTTTCAAGCCAATTTTCCCAAGGGAAAAGTAAAATAAAAGGGGTTGCAATAGCAGAATGTGAGAAGTGGAATGAAGACAGTTGTACTGGTTAGGCAGACAGATTTATACCAACTATACCAATTAACACCAAAAGGATTGGGCTACAAAAAAAGACCTGAGAATGTGTGTGTACTATCACGTTTTGGGGTGGTGATGGTGCAGTAGATATGACACATTCCTTTTGTGTGGGAGATCTGGGTTCAATTCCCACTGCGATACATCAACCAATGTGTCTCTGTTCAATCGTAAATTGTTTTGGATTAAAGCTAAATGACATGTAATGTTATTTACTTGGACCGATGACAAGATGGACATTTTACGAGAGTAAAGGTAAGTGTTACGAGAGTAGCGTAAGTTACAGCCAGAAAGGCAGGCATGTTGAGTGAGTGAGTCAGTGGTTTGGTCGAGCAAGAAGGAGAGCAAGAGTCAGTGAGCGTAGCTCAGGAGTGTAGATATAGAGTGTATTTCATTAAAATATTGATTTTTGAAGTGTGTAAATACTTTCTTATCCTATCCTGTTACTATCTATTTAAACTGAGCTTCATCTTGTACTGCTGCATCCACTTTGCATTTGTTATTGTATGCGGACTGCGGACTAGCTGTGCACATGCCCTTACATGCCCCTGTATATAGTTATGCATAAATCACTGTTGCTACGCCTATGTCCCTGATGGTGACTTTAATGTAGCTGAGTTAGTTTGAATGAAAGATAGATGGGTTTACACATGGTGAGGTTGTAAAAACAAACAATAGTTCACATACTTTAACATGCATTCAATAGTTTAACAACCATTGGATGCAATTGGTCAAATCTGTGTTATCGTGAGCAAATTAATTACATTCCCGCACAAAAATGCTTCTTCTCTTTTAAATTAATTTTGCGCATTTAATCAGGGTTAAATGATCTGCAAACAGAAGGACGTCTATATTCTGATTGGTTGTTGGTTGTTTGCCGCTGAACCATGTCATAGCTCATTACCATAAAGTAGACCAACTTCCAATTTTTTTCTCAACACTCTGGTCGCTCATGACGCCCAAAACGAGATGCTGATGGATTTTACACTTCTTGCAGCTGAGAGAAGCCGGCTTCCATTGAAAATGTATGCCTTTTTGTCACTTTGCAGATCAAGTCGGCGGCAGTGTGTACGTGTGCAGCAGGCATGTGGATAACTGCTTAATTCCTTTTATTGGTCCAGATGAGTTAATGTGAACATGCTTATGTGCATTTAAGGCAAGTTGACAGTATTCACCTAAATTTGAGTTATTTGGATATTGGAAATATTTGAGTATTTGGAATGTTTGAGTATTTAAGACTATTTTGAAGATATTTGAGTATTTAAGATTGAAGTATTTTTTAAGTTAAAGACATTTGACTTGATATTTGAGACTTTGCAATATTTAAATAGTAAAAAAAAAGTATTGTAGTGAGTTGAGATACTTGAATATTTGAGAAACAATGAGTATCACTGACATTCAAAGGTGTCAATTGAAAGTATTGGTTTACAAGAGTTTACAGTAACTCTGTAGTACCTGTTTAAGGACTAGTATGCATATTTCCACCAAAAGAGAGGAAGGGGAATTATTTTTTGTTTGCTTGAATTTAATTTTAAGTAAAACAAATACTTTGTTATACTTGTATTATTGTTATTAGTTTGGCATTTTAAATACATGAAGTTGTGACTTGTGTTTTATATGTACAGCAAAAGTACACAGTCATAGAGAATTGCTCTTGAGTTGATGGTAAATTAACTGATGGCGCTGTTCCCACAGCCTGCACATTCTTCTGATGTATGCTCTGGGGGTTTGCCCTAGGGGACATGTACAGTAGTTTTCTAGTTGGTAAGGGGCGGCTGTGGCTCAGTGGTAGAGTGGTTGCTTGTCAATCGGAAGGTTGGTGGTTCGATCCCTGCCCCTGCAGTCATTGTCGAAGTGTCCTTGGGCAAGACACTGAACCCCGAGTTGCCCCCGGTGCTGCGCATCGGAGTGTGAATGTGTGTGAGTGTTTATCTGATGAGCAGGTGGCACCTTGTACGGCAGCCCCAGCCACAGTGTATGAATGTGTGTGAATGGTGAATGTTTCCTGTAGATGTAAAAGCGCTTTGAGCAGTTGTTAAGACTGGAAAAGCGCTATATAAATACAGCACATTTACATTTACATTTAAAATCACAAATGTACTCAATTTTTTACCTTTTATGTTTTTGGAGAATAGATTTTGAGTTATTTTGTCATGTATTTTTTTTCCCCAGGGGACAAATTCAGCGTCTATAACCACTGTGAATGTTTATGAGGAGTTTCCGTGTGGGGTTCATTTTCAGCGTTTACCAGAATGGAACGAGTGCAAATACTCCACCAATTCATTATAACATACGTGAATTCAGAATCTCAGAAGTGACCCTATAGAGACAGAGAAAAACAGAGAGAAATTGCTCTACTTTCCTTTCTCACTCAGCCAGTCTCACCTCCACATGCATGCATGCGCGCATCCACTTACACAGCACAAAATCATAATGCAGGAAGTGGAAATGCTAGTCATCTCACACATACACAAAACAAACTTGGTCTGAAATATAAATCCATACATAACTGCACATGTGCTATTCTTGTTTCCTGTTACCATCTCATTTACTTAAGTCAGACATGCAAGCGTGCACACACACACACACACACACACACACACACACACACACACACACAC
>NC_045734.1:15062332-15067717 GCF_008692095.1 Etheostoma spectabile
CACACACACACACACACACACACACACACACACACACACACACAAAAGTCACTTTACTTACGTTATTTCCTAGCGATCCTAGTGATCCTTCATCTCTCTCCAATGCTTCTATCATGTTGTCTATGAAAATGTCTCTGATTATTTTTATTCATTTTCTGACAAGATAGGCAAGGTTTAAAAATAAATAATTAAAAGAAATCCCTTTTTTATTTGCTTAATGCATCACAAGTCAGCCAGCTTTGCTGTAGTGGAAAGCATACATAAATGGCATCCATAAAGCTGAGAAAAACTGTCAGCATTATTGTGACAAAAAAATCCAGTCTATTGCCAGTGTTTTAAAGTATATACAGTATGCCTGCAGTTCCACACCATCCAAGTTAAAACATTTTTAATATAGTTTTTGATGAAACTGAATGCAGAATAAGACTAACACACAAGTCTAATGCCTGTTTTCAACTGTTTTAGAAAACAAATAGCCACATTTTAATTTAATCTCCACCCAGTCATTACAACACATACCAAAGTTATTTACTGCTGCAAGAACTGATCATCCCCGTTTATGGTAAACAAACTCCTCTTGCAACTCAGAAAATACCTTTGGTAAGTAAAGAAAACAAAGATGCTGGTTACGAGTCCTTTTAAGAAGTAAAATAAACATTAAATAATCATTGTTTACTCTCTTCACCCAGATTTGTTTTGTTAATCTTTCAAATGTGATCATTTTTTCTTGTGTTTTTAAACATAATCAAAATGACATCAACACATTATTTTATTTTGAAAATAAAAAAATGCAAAAACAAAGTAAAAAAACCTTATGTAATATTAAAGTTCTCATGTATAAAGTATTTATACAAGGAGTAAGAGATGATTTATACTCAACTCTTGCTTCTTTTTTTAATCCATTTAGGAATAATAATATAAAGATAACACACACACGCACGCACGCACACACACACACACACACACACACACACACACACACACACACACACACACACACACACACACACACACACACACACACAGTCTCTCACCTCTCAATAATAGTTAAATTCAAGCAGTGGCAGCCTTAGTCTTAAACTCTCAATTCCTGTGTTGAATAGCTCTCCCAGCAGTGCCCCTGGAACGACATCAGCTTTGGAAATGCTGACAGACTGAAAAAGCAGCTGAGTCATTCTTAATGAAGATCAGGAAGCTTTTCCTGCTTTCCTTCTTTCCCTCCATCATCAGAATAACAAGCAGCATAGGCTTACCCCAGTGGAAACTTACTGCTACAGCACTAGCTGTCCAAAAGTTACAGACCATAGGCAAATAAAAGGCACGACCAGAACAGATTTTTACTTCCCACACTTCACCTTTATTTATCAAAACAGGTTCTCCCCCCTCCATGGATTTCAGCACTTGATTTGCATTGTACAAAATCTCATAAGAATATTGTTGAGTCAAACTGTAAGGATGGCTGCAAAGTGACCGCTAAATAATACCAGGGAAGAAAAGTCACAGAAAAAGACTATTGAATCAGCAGGCTCTAAATCCTTTGTAGCAGATATCCTTGCAGCAGAAATCATAGTGTATTGTAGTCACAATCCCTTGAGGAAAAAGCAAACTGTGTACACTTGGCTGCAAATAATATATATTGACATCTGCGCAAACATTATCCCAGGCATGAAACCACATTTGCAGTTAAACTCTGAAATTTTGACAGTGTAGACCAAACCGTATGTCACAGATTCAATCATGCATGGAGCAGAAACTAAGCGCCGTTGTCAGGCAGCTTACATAAATCTTGGACAATGTTTACAGAAAGTTAACCGACTAAGTAGCGGAATTGTAGGCCTAGAATGCGGATACAATAGCCGAGAAATTTCTGCTCGCTTTTATGTCAGCAGTTAATACATTTAGCCTCATTGTGCATTTGCATTGATTTAAATTATCCAAAATTCTTGTTATAAATGTGACGGCACACTTGTCAATCAGACAAGCCTGAAAAGAGATTTTCAGGGTGGCTGGTGACAGTTGCTTTGGTTTCGGATTTAAGAAGTCAACTTGAATAGCTCCTTGCACTTCAGAACATCAGTGCTTCTAGGTCGAGCTAAAGGAAAGAAGATGTAGCCTATATGTGAAACTGTAGTCAATGAAGCAATAACAAACATCAGTGTATGAAATGATTGAAAAAGATAAGAGATGCTGAGGAAAGTCACATGCTAAAAAGCGATGATCTTGTCTGACAATGAGGAAAAGAAAAGTGTCAGCGGTTGAAGGGAACGTATTATGTTCTGTAATGAATGTGCTGTAATCCTGGCAGTGTTGATCTCATTATTTGTTTATTTCTCCTCACACCTGCCTAGACATGCCGTTCACAATGTTTCCACTCTTCATTAGTAAGGAGCTACTGCTGTGCGCTAATGCATGTACTCCGCTGATGTTCATGTCCTGGGCGTTCTGTGTCTGTTTGTGTGTGTGGCTCAGTGTCTGTTTGTGTGTGTGACTCAGTGTCTGTGTATGTGTGTGTACACGCTGGCATATTTTTTTCCTTGTGATTAAACTCCTGTGGTGAAGCGATACCACCCGTGTCTCCGCAAAATCCTCCCGTTTTTTGACCTTTCTGTCGAATGTGCACACACGCACGTACGCACACTCTCTCACACACACACACACACACACACACACACACACACACACACACGCACACACACACACACAACACATGCGTCACAATGTCCACACAAAACTGGTGATGGATGGTGTTATTACCTGAAGCTTTTAAGGGGCAGAAATGTGCTTAAGAGAACAACACACCTGCCTGTTTGTGCTACATCATCAGGAATTAACACTCAAAACACACACACACACACACACACACACACACACACACACACACACACACACACACACACACACACACACTCATCCAACATATACAATATTCTTTGTTCTCACCCTATTTTGTTTTCAGCTTCTCCTCACGCACACTCTGTCACCTGTGAAAATTATTCATTAATGATTTATTGAGAATCACACAAGTCACCCAAGCTTAAGAAGCTAAATTAAGCTTTGCATTTCTTACAGGGCATTAAGTACAGATAAACACACTCACATACACACATATACTGTACATTTTTTTTACACTTATTGTTGCCAGAATGGATCTGCATTAGGGCATTTTAGCACCCGGGATGACCTTGCTTTGTTGCTCGATGGAACAAACACACCATGAGGAATAAAATAAGTGTTTTCTGTGAGTTAATTATGCTCCTGGTAAAGTGAAGATTCAAAATGTATATCATTTTGCCGATAATCCACATCGTAATAAAGACATATTGCTTTAATTCGTCTCTGTCTTGTTTTTCCCCTTTCTGTCTCCCCCTTTCTTCTTCCCTCTGTCTCCCCCATCTCCATTTTTTGCTGATTGCTTTGCACCATTAATATTTCATGTGCAATGTGGCTCTTTTGGATAGTGTGAGCATGTGTATGTGCCCCGGTGAGCCTGTTTGTGCACGTGCACATGCGCACACACGACCGCGTGTCTGTGCCTGCATAAGTGCACGTTTGTGTTTGTGTGTCTGTGCCCAGTATCAAATTCTGCTCTCACAGCTGTCGGCTAGTCTCAGTTTGGTTGTGATCTGTCTGTCTACCTCTCAACCTTCAACCTCTCCTGTTTCACTCTCTCTCTTCTTTTCTTCCAAGTTTTTTTTTATTTGCATCCCTCTGTTCTGCACCCCCTCTGTTGCTTTTCCCCATCTTTTTATTTTCACTGCTTCCTTGTTTTTTTCTTCAACAGCATCCTCCTGCCTTGCTCCCTCAATGTCTTCTCCATCCCTTCCATTCCACTCCCCCTTTTTCTCTCAGTCATTTTTTTTAAAAATACTTCCTTGATTCTCTGTTTTTTCAAATCTTGGCTTTTACTTGTGAAATATGGAGGATATATAAAAAGAAAATGGCATAATCCATTAAACAGAGGTGTAGTTAGTTTCTATAGAAGACCTTTTAGGTAGTGGTGGAGATAGTACTCCAAGCTGAACTTGATTAATAACTCTGCCACAAGAGTCCTTCATCCAAAATTTGAATTAAGTAAAAGTAGAAACGCGTTAGCATCAAAACATAATACAAAAAGTAAAAGTACTCGTCATAAGGAACGGTCCATTTCAGAATAATAATTTAATCTTTAGTATTAATGCCCTAACATGTGCATCGCTTTAAGTTGCAGCAGGTAAAAGTGGGGCTGATTTTTTACAATTTACTACTGAATGGCTTAGTCTTGTGTAATCCATATTAATACATCATAATTGATTTGCTAATCATATTTGGTAATTTGAAACTTAATCTTCAAAGTAACACGTTATCGAATACAGTTTGTGAAGTAAAAAGTAAAACATTTGCCTCTGAATTGTAGTGTCAAGAATCAGCTGAAAATCTAAATACTCTAATAAGTAAAGTGAAATACATCAAAATTGTACTTAAGTATAGTACTTGAGTCAATGTACTTAGTTTCTTACATTTATAAATATTGAATACAAAAAATGTTCAGTCCCTGTATTTTTCTTCTGAAGGCCTAGCTAGACTATGAACATGGATACAGTGGTGAAGAAGATAAATAGTGGGGATTTGTGATATATATGACGATAAAGTTTAAGATGTAAAAGAGCCAATGTCAGTCTCCCGTTATAGGCCGTTGCGTGACAGTACTCACTGTACATTTCTCGATGGAGTTCTAGCTGGGAGAGCGAGGCAGCGGCAGCAGTTAAGTGACAGCCTCATATTTAACAGCAGTGATGTGTAGGACCGGATTCAACCTCTCCAGCAAATGAGAGGGGATACGTTTTTTAGAATAGTCTTTGAGTGTGGTTAGAGAGATACACAGTTAGTCAATCTCATATGCAAAGTTCTCCTAGTAAAATGCCACTGCAACTCCGAAAAGTTCAGAGGTTGGAACGGCTTTATATTGCCTGTCATAAAGTATCTTTAAATGTCTCCTTAGGCAGCCCTCCTAGCTGGTGTGTGTGTGTGTGTGTGTGTGTGTATGCGCGCTTCAAATGCCTCCTGCTGATTACAGGCACACACTGTTCCCTGCACCTTAATGAACAGAATCGCCACTGACACACACACTTTATTACCCTTGTCTCTCATTATGGAATTTCTGTGCATGCACTCCTGTGAGTGTGCGTGTTCCTGCTAGTGTACGTGTAAATGTGTGCCAGTGTGTATGCATTAACTCTGCTCCACCGTGGGCCCAGGCGTGTGATTGGCTGCGGATAAGAGCTAGGGTTGGCACAGCAACATTTCCGCAGAAGGCCGTAAAGCAGTAGGCCTGGAGCGCAGGCAGCATCTGCCCCTTGGCTGCTGCCAAGACGGACGGACACACACACACACACACACACACACACA
>NC_045734.1:15067727-15075817 GCF_008692095.1 Etheostoma spectabile
CACACACACACACACACACACACACACACACTTAGATGCATGGATTTAAATAAACACTCACGCAGATTGACATACATGTATTGACACACACTTGATAATTCACAATCTCTCATTTAACCCTAGCCAGCCCCCTGTCCCCCCTGCCAATCTACCCTCTCTCCTAGCATTCGTCTGGCATTCTCTCACTTTGCTGACCTCTCTCTGCCTCTCCACTTCTATCTCTGCCACAGTTTTGTCCCTCCTTAAGCCATTTCTCTCAGTCTCATATTCAATTCTCCAGCCCTTCATTCTATTTGTCTTTCCTTTCAGCTGTCGTTTTCTATCACGCGCACTGAGGTAAACTGTATCTGTCGACCCACTTCTCCAACGCGGTGCTCATTTTCTTCCTTCTCCACCTTTCCTGTCCTGTGACAGCAACACACACTCATCATAGGCCTGCCCCCATTCCATAACACACACACACACAAACACACACACAGACTCACTGCTCTACCACCCACGCTTGGGCTGTTGTGGCCAGGAGATTCTGTCATAACTCAAAGGCTGACCTTTCATAAGCCACTGCTTCAGACAGATGAATAGCCCTATAGCGAGAGAGAGAGTTTGGGTTTGATCAGTGAGCATGCTATTGTTTGTGCATGTGTGTGTATTTTTGTGTGTATGGGGGACGTGGTAATGTATCATGGGCTTGAGCATGTGTATGTGTATAATAGTTGTTGTTCTTGTGCACGTGTGTGTGCATGCCATACCTTTGTGTGTGTGTGTGTATGTGTGTGTGTGTGTGTGTGTGCGTGTGTGAGTACATTTGGGCGTGCGTATGTGTGTGTGTGTGTGTGTGTGTGTGTGTGTGTTGTGCCTGGGTGGAGGTAGAGAAAGGGGTTACTGAAAAGCGTGAATAACAAGAACCTTCAAGAAAAAAGTAAATCAGAGCTATACAAGTAAACAAAAACCTGCTCATTTGCATTAATTGTGTTACTTTTTTCATTTGTGCGTCTGTGTAAATAAATATTTAAATAAATAATTAAAATGTGTTTATATTTTTTTGGCATAAAAGACCTTAAAAACTGTGTTGCCTTGTTTATCATAGTGTGTGAAGGGCAAACTTTACTGAGACTCTTTATGTTATCTGAGGCCCTCTGGACATGTTCAGTACATTATAGATAACTAATACGACTTCTTTCCCACTATTTCTACATCAAAGGAGTTTTAGTCTCTATTTCTCTTTCTCTCTCTCATTTTCTACGTCTACCATACACAGACATGTACGCCGGCACATGTACAAACCCAAGTGAATATAGAAATCTGCATACTGATGCATACACTCAGATATGAATGTGGCACATACATACAAACACATGTAAGATACTAGACTGAAAGCCCTGTTTTGACTTGTCTGTTTTTCTTTTCCAGAGCAAATCAAAAGGCAAGGTGGTGTTTTGGGTACGTGGGATCTTTTTGGGAGACTCATGAGCCTGAATGTTTGCACCTGCCTGTTGTTACTGTAATTCTTATTACAAACAAAAACCTGGGACAATCCTCTGAACTCTAAACAATAATGCGTCACGATTCTCAGCTCGACTAAATACTGTTTCACAGGACTACGCCACACAATAACGCTTTCCACTTTAGGTCTATCTTACTCTGTCTCTATGATATCTACAAAAGCCATGGTAACAACGTTGCCATGACCACCTAAAGCCACTGGCAACAGAGCACATATCGGGAAAGTCAATAAAGCAAAAAATTATGCTAAAGATTACTTTCCGAGGACACAGTGTGACTGATTATTTTAAAATACCATTTTTTAGACTTTTTTTTAGGCAGAAACATGCAACAAATCATAAACACCCACACATCCCCCCCCCCCCCCACCCCCCCCACCACACACACACACACCCACCACACACACACACAACACACACACACCCCACACACACACACACACACCACACCCCACACCCAGACACACACACACACACACTCATAAGTAGAGATAAATTATAGATCATGTTCCCACTCAGAGCTTGTGCCTGTGCAAGACAGAGTTTTTGGACTAAAATGCTGAGACAGCGTCTCATCTCAGTCAAAAGTGAGCCAAAACTTGTCACAAATGACAAATAGATGGACAGTTAAACATTTACACAGCTACTACAGTATTGCTAAGTAAAGTTTCAGTTTGACTAATAATTCTAAAAGAAGGCATATATATAATTTATCAAAAAAGACCATCTACAGTAACACATTGTAATGCAGTGTACTTTACACTGATGCATGTGACATTCTCTTGCAACTATATATAATAGGTGCTTTTTTTTCTCAGCCAGCCAATAGGTCTTTGAGCCCACAGGTTCTTTCTCATCTTGTGAGCTTTTAGGTTTTAAAATATACACTGAGGAGGAGTTCAACAAGTTCAAAGCAGAGATTTTGTTTCGTGCATTTAAGATAAAATACACCTTTATTACTGTAAACCCCAGCAAGGAAATTAAGTTGTTGCGGCAGTGCAATAGAAACAACAACAAAGTATAAAAAGTAAAAAATAATAAGAGGTACATAAACTAAAATTTAAAATAATTAAATAGAAACCATATTGAGTATTTGGAGGCGAATTACATGATAAAGTGAGTGGTGATGATGAAGTGACCAGAAAAATCTGCATAAATCTTGTAGATACATTTCTGTGTCTTGTTTTTTGTAGCTCACATTTTGGTAGAATTTTGAGGGTTCAACTATTGGCTTTTTCACCATAAATTTACAGCAGGTGCTTCTTGTGTCATGTTATTTGGAGGCCGAGTATTGTTTTGGACCTGTAAACATCTTCGTCACTTAATTTATGTTCTTTTAAATAAATGGGTATAGTCCCTCCTGGAGAAAGTACAATGCCCTGCCATTTCTCATCCAAACTAGATCTAGTTCAAGGAACAAATCACTGGATGACTGTGGATTTTACTTTTTCAATAATTCAGCTCTGATGTTCCTAGTATGGCAGGCTGGGTGGAAGACATATTGTATTGCAAAAACGATACTATTTCTGTTTAGTTCTATCAGTGAAATAGTTGCTTAATTATTTGCTAAATGGATCTTTCACCAAGTTGGTAGCAAAGCTGGAAAAACTAGTTGAGATTGGATTTCATTTATGTAAACACAAAATTCGACAATAATATTCTAAAAAACAACATCTTGTTTATTTTCTTATTTGAAGAACATCAGGACAAAAAAAGATAGATAAAAAAGATGACAAGAACAAAGAGATCCCCAAAAAATTACCAACATAAACAGAAACAATAAATGTTATTACTCCTGAAAACACAACCACTATACATATCAAGTTCCATATAACAACCATTTTTGTCATTGGATACTTTTATCCACCGTAAAATGGACAGCTTTCTTGGGAGTCTAAGGATTTCAATGAAACATAAAGACAATCATATAGTAGAAACAATAGCTCCCTTTTTGCTTATTGTGGTAAAGGGACAATGACTGAAAGAAACCAGAGAGGCCACATGATAGCAGTCTAATACGATCTTTCCGTCTCTATTTTCTGGCAGAAGAAAGGGCATTACTGACAGAAAATAAAGAAGTTGTACATCGGTAACTTAATAACGCTTCCTCCTTCTGTGCCTGTCTCTTCGAGTATGTGTGTGTGTGTGTAAGTCTCTCTTTAAGCTGCTGACTCTGCAGATCCTTACATTGACCACTGTTCTATTTATAGACCACATGTGAACCTTTTTCTTGACTTGTCTGTGATTGCATGTGTCCTTTCCTATATGCCTTTCCAGTCCCAGAGAGTTTAAACAGACATATCTGT
This sequence comes from Etheostoma spectabile, assembly GCF_008692095.1. NCBI lineage: Eukaryota > Metazoa > Chordata > Actinopteri > Perciformes > Percidae > Etheostoma > Etheostoma spectabile. The sequence goes on from NC_045734.1 coordinate 15,071,536, forward strand.
GTGAGGAGCATCCATGTGCACACTGTATAGGCTTTGTCTATATGTATGTAGCTTGCATGTGTAATGCAGCGACTTCAGTGCTCGTGCATCTGGCTGCTTCTGTGTCTCTGCAGATACATGTGAGTCACTTTGGGCCAGACCTTTTTATTTTTTTATTTATTGCTAATCCCCGTCTCTGGCCAAAAATACAGAGTGAATCGTCTTTATTCATGGGACTTTGGGGAGGAGAGGAAGAAAGAAGTTTGGAACAAGAGAAAGGGGGGAAAAGTAAAGGGGATTGAGGAGAGATGAGAAGAGACTTAAAGGAACCAGGGAGACGGAAGAAAGAGGGGAGGAAGTGGGACTCTTGGGGGTTATTTACGTGAAAGAGAGAGAGAGGTAAGAAAAAAGTGAAAAGAAAGGGAGTGGCACACACAGAGGGAGAAGACTGGCAAGAAGAAGAAGAAGAAGAAGCAGTGGCAATGAAGAATCTAGGGGGAGAGCCGCTGCGCTGTTGTATACTTGAAACCAGTGGGTACAAAATGTCTTTTGACCATGTCTAAAGGCAAACGTGTGAGTACACTGTAGCTGTTCCAAATGGCCTCACTCAAGGGTGGGGCAAAAAACCTGTTGCCATAGAGAGAGGTAATTTTCTAATCTTTCAGATAGGGATGACAGTGCACACTACCGTACAGTAATCTCCTTGCAGGTGTTCATTATGTTGCACTTGGTTTTACATACAATTGCGTGAAGAATGAAAAAAGAAAGCTTGAGAAAGAAGTTAAAATTGCATACTTTCTCACTTTGCATGTCACAAGAATAGTTGCTAAGTGTGTGGGAGGTTGGGGGAAGTTTCAGACGCAGCGCTGTGATGGGGAAAAAAAACCCTCCTTGAAGCATTCTGACAACTCAAGGTGTGTGAAAGAAAAGTCAGTTGTAAAGATGTCATAAGTACAAGTGTTAAGTCAAGGTAAAGATAAGTGGAGGCAAACAGATGCATCCTATACTTCCCATGGGCATGACAAAATAGCGAGGCCTAATGTGCACGCATGGTATAGTAGGACTATATGTGGCTAGCTAGTTACAACTAACTTCTGTAAAACTGATACACTTAATGTACTTAAGACTGCCTGCACAAATACTCAGCAGTCAAACATGTGCCAATAACAAGAGTCAAATATTTGGTAGGAGGGAGAGGAAAGAGGCACAAATGAGCAAGATGAAGAAAGACAGAAGGGCCTGGTACAGAACAAAGAGCACGTGGACCTCCTCTCACTATGGAAACAAGGTTGGAGCTCATTGAGTGCAGTGCATTGTTGGGGTAATAAAATACTTTAAAATACTTTAGGAGAAATGGGAGAATGGAGAGAATTTTGCATGAGGACAGAGAGCAATGAAGGAGTAAAAGAAAGAGGGAGGAAGAGGAGGGAAGACAGGAGCAAGAGAGAGCCAAAGTGGGAGGCTGAGGCTGAAAGTGAGATAAAGAAAAAATAAACAATGTAAGGATTTGGAGAGAGAGGAGGGTGAGAAAGTTTGAAAGAGAAGGAGAGAGGGAGCGAGAGGAGAGAGGGCTGGAAAGTCAGAGAGAAAAAGGTGGTGGAGAGAGAATCAGGCCATTCATCCATGCCTCTGGAGAGGGACGCAGTCTGAATTCAGGATAACTCATTCAAAACGCCAACTCCACTTTGTCCCACAACACCTCTGTCAGTCTCTGCTATAGTTACCAAGTGGCTGGGACACATCCAGAATACCTTAACACCATGACTGACAGCAATTTGCAGAATGTGACACTCACACACCCACACACACACCCACACACACACACACACACACACACACACACACATGCATAACATAACAACAATGTGGATTCCTCATGCAATGTCAAGTTTTTGGGGCAACAAACATGACCAGAACAAAACCCTGGAAACCATTGTTTTTTACTTACAGTATGTGTAAGCTGATGGGGATTCTGATGATGAATATCAAACACGTGTGTGCATGCACATGCAGGACACACACAAACACACTTAGCATGCCCAAGGAAACATGCTGGAGTGTTGTCAGAACCCCACAATCTCCCTTCTCTGACACCAGAGAGCTTCCTTAACCCTGTCAGATAATTGGTCTCCAGGGATACAATGCTGCTTAATGCTAAAAGCTAAACCTTAACAAGGCTGTAAACAACACACCACACACACACGCACACACACACACACACACACACACACACAGATGTAAAATTACATGTTAGACATGTTCACAACTGACGCGCACAAGATACAAGAACGTGTACGACACAAACAGGGACATAAATCGTTTAAGTTAATGTTGTTAAATCAAAAATGAAAGGTGATAAATGCCCCTGAACAATAAAAATACAAGTCAATCAGTTCTGCTGTCCTTGCATTTTAGCTACTCATGCAACACTACCAGTGCAAACACTGGAACACTGATGCTCCGTTTTTTCCATCCAGGCATGAATGTTTTCTTCTTCTCTCCAGTATTTTCCCACTTTGCAGTGTTATGTTTTAGAAACAGCAGCACATCCCAAAGGTGTTTTGACCAAGTTCTCTGTGTGTGTGTCTCTGTGTGTCTATATGTGTACATCTGTGTGACCTTGTCAGGAGCGTTCCTATTTAATCATCTCAGGGAAATCTCAAACATTCCTTTAAAATTGAACATGAAAGGTAACCTTCTCTATTTTTACTTGCTGTCTCTCTGCAGAGAACCAGGGAATTATCTTGTTCACTCTGCCTGGGATCTGGGGAAGGTGCATGAATAGGGTGGAGAGAAAAGAAGATGAGAGAAAGGAAGAGAAAGGAAGATTGGGAGAAAGGAAAAGAAAATGACAGTCACACACAGAGGAAGATGTGGACAGAGGAAAGTGAGAGTGAGTGGGTAGACAGAGGGGGACAGAGAGACTGAAAAAGAGAAAAAGAGTGACAGCCAGACAGAAAGTAAGTTAGATAGAGAAAGTGAGGCACAAGGAAGAAAAAGAAGTAGAATGAGGTGCAGGGGTAGAGGGGCTGCTGCTAAACAACAAATAACAACAAATATCTGGTATAATGCAGAATGCTTTGGTCCCAAAGTGCAGGATAAGATGTCCGTTTAACAAGGTGCAGAGAGACGATGCTGTGATAAGGTACTGGTTCATTGTAACAGTAAACTACATTTGAAGTGAATTGGTGATGTGGAGATGCCGCTCTAGACAGCAGTTTAGTGACAACTTGTCATAATAACATGCTGGTTTCCACAGATAAATGGTACTGTACAAACAATTTCACACTAGCGTTCACATCCTCAAAAGGTGTGTGTGGGTAGTACGCACACCTCATCAGGCTTGCTCTAAATGTTTATTGCAGTTCTTCTCTTACTAGCTCTCTGTCACAGGTGAGGGCATCCGGCTAAGTGGTGGCGTTGGCTGAGACTGAGGCGAGAGCAGGGAGACCTCACATTGGCTGGGCTGAAATATTTAAGGAAGCCATCCAGAGCCTGTTTCACTCAGTCAGTACCCAGTGGGTCAGTCCCATCAGAGACCAATTACCACTGCTGAGCCACGGATGAAAGGCTCAACGCACAGATATAGAGAGTGTGCACACAGTGTACACACGGACATACTCACAATGTGACACATGCGTGCACATGAACATGCAGTGCATGAGCACATGTATACAGCAAGCACACGCTTGACCAACTAAAGCCCATGTACGTACATGCACATTTTTTTCTATATCTATTGCCATCGCTCTCACCAGCTTTGTGTGTATCTCCTGATCCTTATTTCTCTCTTTCCTAACAAACACAATAATCCTTCTGTCTTTTACAGCTCCACCAAATCCCAAAGGCTTCACTGTAACACTCACAGAGACTCACATACCAAATGTTCCGCTCCCAAACAATATTTACCAAAAAAGTGTCTTCCATGAATGCAGAATTAACCAAGGACAGTGAGAGGTGAGCGGGTGTGCACTTGCACAGCACACACACGCACAGTCTGTTCATTTGTGACTCACTCTGTCAGCAGCACACATTCACATGCACATTATTTTCTCACTGTGACATGCCGAAACATACACAAAATTGGCAGTAGAGCATAAATCATTAACAACGATCATTAAAAGGAGAGAAAGGGGGGATAGATAGATGGAATAAATCACTCCTTAGTCACAGTGATGTGAACTGACAGGCCACCAGATAAGGAGCAATTACCCAGAGTCATCACGGCCAGGGAGCATAAGGTACATACACACCCTGTTAATAGACACACACAAACACACACACACACACACACACACACACA
>NC_045734.1:15075827-15077903 GCF_008692095.1 Etheostoma spectabile
CACACACACACACACACACACACACACACACACAAGTATATACACAAGCATGCATGCAATCACAAACCACCACACACACCAAGATTGTGTGATACTGATACACTAACATGCAGATTGGGTGACTCATATAAACACACACTGACACAGATGATCTCTCTCACTCACACTCACAGTATGCTTACCTTGATTTATTCCTCTTTTTCTCCCTGGCTAGAGGGGAAAAGGTTCTGTCTCTCGCTGTCTTCCTTTTTGTAAGCCCCAGGGAGAAAAGGCACTTAAGATAACATAGACACTACACATGTTGAATTGAGGCTTCTGCTGAGACATACGAAGGCGAGGGGGAACAAGAGAACTCAATTCAAACAAACTCTTCTTGACTGGCAAATGACAAGCCTAGAAGCTGGGACTGGATTGGGACAGTTTAGCACTCACTATATTTACATTGTAGTTTTCCCTTCTTGGCAGCAATACATTTCATTTTAATGGGGAACTCCCCTTTATGGTGTCATTTAATGCAATTTCCACTCTTTTCAAACGCCTGCACGAAAAAAAAACCAACAACAACAAAAAACAAGGTAAAAAATAATTTTGCTGTGGTTGCCCTCTTTTGACCTCTATTTCAATTTAGTGAAGGAGTGCAGTTATTTAATTTTTATAGCCATTTCAAATAAACATGTTTCATATGCTTGACACAACGCAACATCAAAGCATAATATTTAGGTCTAATTTCAGGCAGTCCACTGCATTATAAATTTAGACTTACAGACAGATTAAAAAGAGTGGGATTTAACTGCAACCATAGGGAGTATATGGAGTGGATGAAATGTATCACATACTGAAAGACTAAACGTAACTGTAATTGTCCACATAGGGGATCATTAAAGAGTAAAAAATAAAATAAAAATAAAATTAAAAGTTATAAACAAGCCACGGCATTGTTGAATCCATGTGTGAATAGCACAGTCTGACAAGTATCGTGAATTAGCTTCAGCAAATTATACTCTTTAAGATTATCTATGTTTTTTTGTATCTGTCCCTATCTAAATAAACTTTAATAATAATCGTTTTAGAGGCTTAGCCATGATCTATCCAACCTGACAGATGTTTTTCTTTCATTCTGCACATGTATGCCATGATCTCATAAACACCTTTAATGTCAATTTAATTTATCTATGAAATAACTTTTACATTTCACCAGAGGACTGTGCTATAGGGTGATATTATTTGTTTAAACGTGACCTAAAGTAGGAGAATTTGAGAGCAATGGCATTACAAAAGGGACAACCAGCAGTGGATGTCCTAGACCTGGTGCATAGGACAAGAATTGCAAAGTTTAGCTCACACAGCGTGATTAATCACAGATACATTATTTTGCTAAAATCTTTGTAAGGCTCATTAAATGAAGTCTTAGAACCTGGGAACATCTGCAGACAGTAACTGGTAAAGAGTCACTCACTGAGAGAGAAGCAGTTCACAAAAGAATGCAATCATCTTCAAAAGAGGAAGAGAAACATGCTGCAAGGTGACTAAAATGTGTTCTCAGAATGACAAACAAATTTAATGTATTAGGTTAATATAGTCAGTGAACTACATTTAAACCTAATAACTGTCAGCAGTTGCAAGGAAGGTAATGCATACCAGGAAGAAGTCACATACTTCTTCCCTATATGTGGAGATTTGTGCTGTGTGATGTCAGAAAACGTATTACACTCTAATCTTACATGTTTTGTGTTTTTATTTTGTCTATGTTGAATCAACAATTCTCTATGTACATATGTCTGAAAACATATCACACAATATGCAACTGTCAGCATTTCAGTCAGGAGAGACATGTTTTCAGATATGCAAATAAGGTTTATTGTACAGTCAACAAAATGTACATAGTCTTTGGCAATTACACCCCCTCGTTATACGAATATTTTGTATATATATGTGTAGGGGTAGAGAACCATCAGAACCCCCCGATGGAATCTAGACACTGGTGTTGGTGACAAAGGAGCCTAAAGACCAGACCTAAGGAGGCCCTGAACCTGTGAGCTGGAGTAGATGACTGGAGGTGGAAGGGGAGGTGGAGGG
>NC_045734.1:15077913-15078809 GCF_008692095.1 Etheostoma spectabile
GCACTCTTTGCCTGCAACAACAGCTGATAGCAAAAAACGGGTTTTTTAAAGCAGGGTTGTGACTCTGTGATTGGCCCTTCAAATACATGAGTCAGATTGGTTTAGAGCATTGATTAAGAGCAGCATGATAAAATATATGTTTATTTGGATAACAACTGAATTGATTTAGGAGTGCATTGATTAAAAGTTAAGTCTTCTTAAAAGAATTTACGCTGAGCTACATTAGATGAGCTGGCCTATGTTTTTTAGAAAGTAATTATAAATATTCTGTATCTGCAACATATGTTCGGAGTGTGTCCTTGATAAAGATACTAAACCACTCCCTGTGCACTTCAAGGTCCAACAAGCAATGCCCCATAAAAGTTTGCTAAACTCCCATTATAAGTTGTACTTTACTGCTATTTCTCAGTTAATAATAATGATTCTTAGACTTAGACTTAGACTTAAACTTCTCTTTATTGATCCTTTTGGGATGACTTCCGCAAGGAAATTGAAATTTCAGTTTTCAGCAGCTTACAAAAAATTCTACACAGGAGAAAGATATAAAACACTTAACAACAATACATTAGAGAAGGATCTAACCTGATTAATCACAACTGTGAACATTGCAACATAGGTGGGTCACATCAGTTTGAGTGGCAATTAGCAGTAATTTGCCAGCTGTGAGGTTTAGAGGCCATATTAAAGAACTAATAGGCTCAAAAATGGCAAACTTTTGAGCCATGACATGGTGCTCTTTAGAGGCTTTTACATATAGACCTTATTGGTCCCCTTATTGGTGCAGAATTACAGCCACTAGAGCCAGTCCCACAATGAGCTTTCCTGTCTGTAGCTTTTGAGCAGGATGGAGGGGGGGGCAAGGTGGGGGTGCGGCCTTGACCAACTGCCACTTTGCT
>NC_045734.1:15078819-15080236 GCF_008692095.1 Etheostoma spectabile
CCATAATGTCTCTCTCTCATGGGTGGACCAATTTCTCTTGTCTTTCATGCAGGCTCGGGGAACTCAGATTAATGTTAAAAAAAACTCTTAAAGTTAATTTTTTATGCCATGGGACCTTTAAATATAGAAAATCACCACATGTCCCAAGCAAATACATTCTTCACTCATAAAGAGTGTTTAGGCAGCTACAAGCTACAACATCGATATATACAGTAAGGGGTTGACAAAGCAGTCAACCTAATAAGACCCACTTTGGTTTTTAATAGGGATTTTAGTCTTTTGCTAGTTTGGTTGTTATCATGTCTACTTTTCAGATGCATATAAATGAAATCAAATCAAACTTTGAATGAACTCAAACTTAAAACTCAATTCTTCAGATGTTACTGAAAAAGAGGACACATCTGTCATCTGTGCTGGTGGTTGGAGGTTGCTGTTGGGGCCACAAGGAGAACTATAAATAAAAGACAGCATCAATATACAACAAAGACAGTCAATTTTCTCTTGACAGCAATCAAACTCTGTAAGCTGAGAAACAAAAGTCATGACGCACATTGCTTTATATGCTTATCCTCAATCTGATGTCAGAAATGAACACATTTACTCCGGTGTAATAACTTCTCCTCTCACCCACTGTTTTTGTTTTCTCTGCCTTTTTTCTTGCAATAGACGCTCCCCCCTTGTTTCCTTACTAATAATAACAAGGGGGGAGTTGACAAGTCCAAAAAATGTAGCAGGCCATGTGCCTATCCAATGTACACTGACACAATGCAGTGCTGCCGCTGAAGGGATGCCGTGGAGATGATGTAGCCCCCAGGCCACACATAGACATCATGCCAGGGTTGAGAACAATAAATAGCAACGCTATTATTTAACAGACTGCAGAGTCAAACGCTGCTGCAATGTGTGACCTTTACATTGCTGGTGGGCTAATACAGAAATGAAGAGCGAGCAAGAGAGGGGGAGGAAAGAAATTTGGGGAGCAGACAAAACCAGATGAACACACACATACACTCACACACAGTCGTATTAGTGCATATACATTCACATTTAAAATTAAGCATTCATGCATGAGGATCTAATATTGTTATTAGTGATGCAGAAGATACTCACATGGACAGCCGTGCACACTTGCTGACTGTTCTGATTACATTATGTTAGCCCCATGAACAAATGGGTGTGTGAGTGCATGTGTGTGTGGTAAATCAGGCAATTCTGCAGTAAAAGTTACTGTCAAACCCGACTATTGCAGGGATGTGCTGATAGAGAGGTTTTAGAGCAGCAGACCTCTGCCTTAGGCGTAGAGGAACTTGGGAAAGGAGGAGGGTGTGGGGGGGCAGACAGTGGAAAGGAGAAGAAGCAACAGAGATAAAGAAAACAGGAATGCAGCAGAAAATAAACAAGGTTATAGAAATGGGGG
>NC_045734.1:15080246-15091664 GCF_008692095.1 Etheostoma spectabile
CAAAACGGGGATTTGAGTGAGGGGGAACCAAGGTCAAGCCAGTGACGCAGGGAGAGAAACGAGAGATAGAATGGTGACAAATGAAAGGAAGAAGGGACAGAGAGAACATGTGACAATGAAAGAAAGAGGAAGGCAAGGAGGGAGGGCTGGGGAGGAGGAGGAGAGTGAGACCTTCGCATGATAATTTGTTCATTAGGAAAGACCTTGACCGAGAATTTTCTCTCTACATCCTGATCTCCTGACTCTGCTCCTCTTCTTTCCTCCTTTTCTCCATCAATGCCCCCTCCACCCAACCCTCCCCCTGTAACCCCCCACAACCTACTTTGCTTAGTTTTCTCTTTTTCTCCCTCTCAACATCACCGCTCTCTCATTATAGAATCCCTACTCAGCAACTCTAAGACATGGAGGCATGGTGAGAGAGCAAGCGAAAGAGTGAGACATACAGACAGAGAGAGGTAGGGAGAGAGAACATGAAAGGTTACCATCATGTTACTTCTTTCTATTCTGCCTTTCTTCTTGTTCGGCAAGCATACTGTGCATTCAAATTGAGTACCCCCTTATCAACTAGTGGTTTCAAGTGTCCTAAGCTTTAATGAGATAAATAAATCCTTTCAAAGGGAAACAAGAGGAGGGGGGAAGTGATTTTTTTAACAGGCATGCACTTTGCCAAACAAATGTGAAATCAATAAAGAGTACCGTTAGACACGTAAAGTGTTCCCCATCAGCTGCATACCTAAGTACAGCAAGGGAATCTCTAGGCTTATAAAGTGAAAAATGAAAGAAACTGATGACAACTGATTTCTTGGAGAGATACAGAAGTTGGCACAGACTTTGTTTAATTTTTTTGTTAAGAAGAGGGGATCATATGCCGCAGTTACAAGGAAATTGGGGCTTCACGATTTTGACGCATTTTATAAGTAAGGAGTGCACGTGTAAATAAAGGAATGGCAGATGCTAAGATGTACTGTAGAACGTTTGAAATACCAATCTCCATCTGATACTGATGGAAGGAAAGTGAAAATGTGAACATGAACTTGTAAAATTTCCACAATAAGACAAAGAATAAATAAACTATTCAAATATTAAAATTTCTTACACACCCTTAACCTGATGCGCCATATGGTTTGGAACACAGAACCATCTGAGAAGTTGTCATTGGAAACTGTTTGGAAAAGGCAAGCAGTTAAAAAAATATCTGGCGATTAGATTAACCATCTGTCTCTTATGTCCACCATTGTTGTTTTGAAAGTCATGGCGGGCCCTCACACCTAAACCATGGCCATTGCTGCCAGTAGCTCCTCACAGGACGCAGAATGGTTTGAAAAGTAGTTCAGACACAAACACATTACTTAAAGCCTGACAAAATGGATTTTCGTGTGATGTGATCCCGCGATTGATAATCTTGTGACATCACAAAAATCCATCCTCCATAACTTTGACTATGTAAAATCTGCAAGACCAGACAAAAACACAGTAGATAAATAAACACAGCAACAGAAATCTTCAAATATTTTTTAATGTTTCACCTCAAATAATCTCAAAACAAACAAATCCAAGAGCAAAACTTTGAATAATGGGCCAACAGACTCTAAGGTAACACCATGACGTAAGGGTCACGTAACCAATTTGACAGCAAAATACATTGAAAAGCTAGTATTTGAGAACCTTGATAGTTAAGCTACTTGTACTATGAAACTATGGAAACTGTAACATGCCTTAAAACTAAGAAAAATATTTAAAAACTCTCTGCTTTCCAAAGAAAATTGGAATATGATTGAATGTTACAGGGCTGACAGAGCTATTTGCAAATTTGCACTGGTTGTCAGTAGAGAAAGTGGTAGAGGAATGTCTTCTCTTGTTCAATATGGAATTGTTTGGTTGGTTTGGTATCTTGGTGCACCAGAATGAGTGGTGGTACAGAGATGCAAAGAGGCAATAGGGAAATTGAATGGGTAAAAGATACAGACAACGCTAAGAGGATAGCATGCACACAACACCACAGGTGTCTCCAGCAACCTCTGCAGGTGGCAGTTAATACCAGATTGCTCAGCAATCTGGCCCCATGTGGCAAGCAAGACCTTAAACAATTCCCATTGTGCTGTTACCTTGTTGTGTTGGGGAGGCTGGTGTACCCCTAAGGTTCTAGAGGCTATACCGGCGGGGGGTATAATCTCCTGTAGGTTCAATAAAGCCGGGCAGTTTCCAGAGGAGAGGCCAGACGAAAAACAGCACACTGGCCCTCCAGGTTGACGGTTGGGCGAGGGGCTCACAACCCCAACCCGGAAAAACAAGATGTTACAGAAACGACGACAAGGGAACAAAGAGAGAACTTTGACCTGGGAGAGAAAGGCACTTCAACTCGAAGACCTATGACACTGAAGATAGGATATACCTGGTCACAGACAGAAAAGAAAGCCAGTGACCAAGTTCTTTAGTGGTCCTTTGTCAATGGCCTATACCACCCAAGGGGTGTCAGGCATAAGTAAGTAAAGTCAGGACAATGTGGAAGTTAAACAGAAATACGTTGGAATTGCCAAAGATGGCTCTTGAGCCCCTGACCCTTCACAGAATATTTGGTTTAAAGGCCAAGTGTTTACCAAAGTGGTCCTGCACAAGATGATCACAGATGAGATCAATAACACGAATGCCAATAGCTATTGTATGTCAGGTCAAGCAAAAGCAAGCCACATATGTACCTACGGACATGGCCAGCTTTAATGACTTAGGACCAACACCTACGTTCCTGCATCAGCCAAGAGTTATTTGGAGGAACTTTTTCCTTTTTATTGCAAGAAACAGATGCAAAGTGCTCAAATACTTTCTAGCTAGAGTGGAACAAAATGGGACTTGGTGGCCATTGTACTGAATATCATTGGCTTTCCACTTCCTTGGTCACTCCAGCTAAAAACCTTACACCAACGAGAGGTGGCAGGTAGCAAGTGTAATGGGCCATTCACAGGTGGTAGCAAATTAATTTTACATGTCTCTGAATGCTGTAAAAGAGGCAGCCTGGATTAGGGAACAACAGCTGACAGCCTAGAGTGAGACTCTGAGAAAAGACAGGGCAGCTTGCCGCTCGTGAACAACTGTGTTTTCTGTAAAGAGCTTAGAAAAACCGGTGGAGCCCTCAAATGAGGAGACTACTAGAGATGGACAACAAACAAGTGAATATTACGTCCAGGTCTCATGCAAATGACGTAGCAAAGCATAAATATGAAACAAACTATCTCAAGATTATCAGATCTGCATGTCACAATAATGGAAATATGATTTCATAATCATTAGATAAAATACATTTTGAGAAAAATATGTTTGGCTTAATAAAGTTGCATTGGGAACGTTAGTTACTTTGGTAACTCCAGATTCTATTAGTATAGGCGTAGCCCTCTAAGGGCTACGCTATTGGGTTATCCCTTCGCGCATGCGCAGTCGTGAAGATTTTCTTCCCGCCCTAGCGTCCAGCTCGGGCCTCAACTACGTCCGCATTTACTGCATATATACAGAGCGGACCTGTGTTCGACTCCCAAAAACATCAGCTTTTCTAACTAATGTTCTAGGAGCAGGTGGCCCGGACCTTAGAGGGCTACGCCATACTAATAGAATCTGGAGTTACCAAAGTAAATAACGTTCATTTCGTATAGGCTTCGCCCTCTAAGGGCTACGCTATTGGGTTAGGGCGAAGCTGATGTAGTCAATGCCACCTGCGACAAGGTCCACAAGCGAACATACACCACATTCGCCCAGCAACATGTACAGAGGCTAGTCAGAGTCATTCTTCTGACAAAGCCTGCCTGCCAATGGCGTGGCCGGAAAGGTTCATGTGGCCCGCAATATGAGCAGTAGTACAATGATTAATGGGGGTTAAGCGTGATTGATCCTGTCGCGCATGCAACGGAGAGACATGATTACCTCCGTGCGTGCAACATGATTATGACAATGTATGAGATAAAAACTGTGTCTCACAAGAAATACCCAGGTACAGGAGAGGTGAGACAGCAGAGCAGGGTCATTCAGCACTAGGTGTGAAGGAGATTGGCAAACATCAAGGCATCCGCTTTTTTTTTTTTTTTTTTTTTTTTTTTTCACATTCAGCGCGGCATTACGCGTCACTGACTGTGGACAAAACCGCCTGAGACATGGAAGATTAGACATATTCGCAGATAAAAGCGGATGAAGGGGCGGGGAAGCCCAGGGGCTGCCGCGCAAATGTCGGCTACTGCCATGCCTTTAAATAGAGCCGCAGACGCCGACAGAGCCCTCGTAGAGTGACCCGAATGTCTTGGGGGGGCTCTTTCCCTTCCGAGCTATAAGCCTGGGTAATAGCCGCACAGCCAGTGAGACAGACGCTGTTTTGAGAGGGCTGATCCTGGGAGTGTTCTCTATAATGCACAAACAGCTGCTGAGTTTCCTGATATTTGCCGTGGTAAAATGATTGTGACAGAGCGCGCACCGGACAAACCGGTGGGAAGCCTCCTCCGCACCGTTAGCGTGAGGTGGGGGGAAAAAACCTCGAGGGAAAACACCCTTGACCGAAAAGAACTAGTTAAAGTCTTCGGTGGAAGGAGGGATTGGCTGTAAGGTGGCTGCGCTCCCGTCCCCTTAATGGAGAGGCAGGACGGAGGAGAAACTGACAGTGCACATAAATCACTCACTCTTTTGGCCGACGTTAGGGCAAGGAGAGTGCTGTCTTAGCGACAGCACTTCTGAGCGAAGCTGTCAAGGGCTCAAAGGGGGGCTTCCCCAGAGCCGGGACCAGAGCTAGGTCCATGGGGGGCGAGGGGGCGAACAGCCGGTTTTTGACGCCTAACCCCCTTCAGGAAAAAGCTTCACCAGGGGATGCGCAAAAACTGTCCTCTCACCGAAACCTTCGTGACAGGATGAGATGGTGTGCGTATGCTTTGACTGTAGATGGAGCCAAATCATTATCCACCAGAGTTTGTAGGTACGTCAGCACGAGAGGTAGGGGACACGATGTGGGGTCTGCGTCCCTCTCTGTGCACCAGCGCTGGAAGGCAGACCAGCGCCCTGCGTAGCCTGCTATGGTAGAGGGGGCTCTGGAGCCCTGGATAGTGCGTACCACGGCGGGGGGCAAGCCTAATCTCTGTAAGCGTTCCCGCTCAGCAACCAGCCCCACAGCCTCTGATTTATCACTGGGGGATGACAGATCGCACCGTTCAGCTGCGATAGTGCGTCTCTCCGCCACGGAATCTGCCAGGGGGGAGCCACCAGCAGCTGAACGAGGGTTGGGAACCAGGACGCGCTCGTGCGCTCCGGTGCCACCAGAACAATTAACAGATCCTCCTCCTGGACGCGCTCCAGGAGGCGAGGGATCAGGGGGACCGGGGGAAAAGCATATAGGAGGGTTTTGGGCCAGGGTTTGTGGGAGAAGGCGTCTACGCCGAGGGGAGGGTTGTCCCGCGCGGTCAAGGAGAACCACAGTGTGCACTGTGTGTTCTCTCGTGAAGCGAACAGATCCACCTCCGCTTCCCCGAACCTGCTCCATAACGTTTGAACGATAGTGGGATTCAATCTCCACTCGTTGTGGGAGGGCCCCCCCCTCGACATCAAGTCGGCTGCCCGGTTCAAAATCCCGGGGATATATACTGCTTTGAGAGACAGCAGGTGGCTGTGCGCCCACAGCAGGAGGCGTCTGGCTATTTCTAACAGCCGGGCTGAGCGTATGCCGCCCTGGCGGTTTATGAATGCCGCCGCCGTGATGTTGTCCGTCCGTACTACAACATGCCTCCCCGTCACCACTGGTGTAAAGTGTTTCAACACCTTCAACACCGTGGACAGCTCCAGGCAGTTTATGTGAGGGAGAGGGGGAGGAGGCCAGGCCCCTCCCACCACCTGTGACTCGCACATTCCCCCCACCAGTGAGGGAGCGTCTGTGTACACCGTCACATATGACGTACTTGCCCAGGGGAACCCCGGAAGACAGGGTTTGGGGAATCCCCCAGTATGCCAGGTCTGATTGGAGGGAATGAGGGATGGACAGCATTCGCCATTTGTGGCGAATGGGATCGAGCCGCTGGCGGTGAAACCCTCTGGACTTTCCTACTGTGGAGGAGACCAGGGGGACCACCGTGTGTGCCGCGGACATCATGCCAAGAGCGCAAACTGACAGCGCTGACACTGTCGCGCGCGGCCTGAAGCGGGACAACAGAGAAGTCAGGGCTTCCTGCCTCGGTGCTGACAGCCTGGCTCTCATGCTGATCGAGCTCATGTCTACGCCCAGATAAACTATCGATTGTTCGGGGACAAGGGCGCTTTCTTCCAATTTATGGCAAAACCCAGCGTTTGTAGGTGCTGCAGAACCTCCATAGTGTGCAGCGCCGTCCGCTCCCGAGAGGGGGCTAGAATGAGCAGATCGTCCAAGTAAAAGAGGACTCTGATGCCCCTCTCCCGTAGAGGCTGGAGCGCCGTTTCCATGCACTTGGAAAAGGTGCGGGGGGCTAGTGAGTATCCGAACGGCAGCCGGTTGAACTGGAAACGGGCCCCTTGGAAGGAGAAGCGCAGGAATTTCCTGTGCCTGGGAATGATTTGGATGTGAAAGTAAGCGTCTTTCAGATCCACGGATGTAAACCATTCGTTGGGGCGCACACATTCCAACACGTGCCTGATGGTGAGCATGTGGAAGGGGCGCTCCATGACATACCGGTTGAATTTCGACAGGTCGAGGATGGGACGCAGTCCTCCTGACTTCTTCGGGGTGAGAAAATAGCGAGAGTAAAAACCCTCGTTTTCCTCCCCTGGAGGGACGCGGGAAATAGCTCCGCTCGCCAGCAACCCTTCTAACTCTGACGTCATTGCGTCTGACTCTGCCAGGGATGAAACCGTCGTCTCCAACACACCCGCGAAAGGGGGCGGGGGGGAGGCGAACTGGAGTGTGTAACCCCGTGTTATCAGCTTTGACATCCACGAGTCCATGTGTGTCAAGCCACAATCCGCGCTGCACTCTGACAGTGGGCGAGCACATGTCTGAGTGTGTTCACCGACATGGCAAGCAGGGAGCGCAGGCCATCCCGCCGCTGGGCGAGAGACGAGATCGCGTCGCCCAGCCATGGTAGGGGTTTTCGAAGGGGAGGGGCCGGTCGCCGGTGTGGGCGGGAGCGGTCACGGGTTAACCGACCCCCGCCCCGCCGGCATCGCCGTGGGGAGGTGGGTGGACAAGCGTCGTCGCCGTGGGAGGACGCTCATTTCCGTGCCTGCGCAGCGGGGACGCAGTGGCGCCCCGCTCGCGGCGACGGCTGGTGTGTGCTGTGTGGGGGAACAACTGTCATAACAGTGCCCTGTTTAGAGCAAACAGGGACTGTTCGGCTGCGTGCAGGTTGACGGCCGTTGTGCATGTCTGTCGCTGCGGAGGGGGACCGGGTGGGGGCCCGACGCCGACGCTTGGGAAGACGCAGCCGCAGCCGATGCTGCGGGGCGCTTCGCTTGTGACGGTTGTCATGGCGACGGTGGTGCTGTTGAGGAGGAGCCTTCCACGAGCCGAGCCTCCGAAGCCGCTCGGCGTCTCCGCCGTGATGGAGATGAGACAGTGGCAGTCTGTAGGCGCGGCCCAATAGTCCATCGGGGGCTATGGGACCGTACAGAAGCTCGCGTCTAAGTCCGTGGAGCTGAGACATGTGGAGCCAGATGTTTCGCTGGGCCACAGTCTGCCAAGCCATCACCCTGGACAGCGCCAACGTGGACGCCGTGGTCAGGGTAAGGATGGCGGTCATAGCCTTACCAATCTCCGGGCAAGCTCCAAGGGGAGGGGCGCGGAGTAGTGGCCATCGCGGAGGCGGCGGAGGCCAGTAAGGCGATGTTTTTTGTGCCGCCAGCCCTGGGCGGCCATTGGTGGGCGGTCAGTGACTTGAGCGCACACTGAGTCCTGGGGAGAGGAGGCGTGGGCTTCCGGTGGCCGAAGAAAGGAGCTTTCGGAAGCAAAATGGACGCCAGGCTCCCCTCCAGGGGAGGGACTGAAGGAAAACCTGCGTCCGTATCGCCCTGAACCCGAGTAAACGGGGCATAGCGAGAGACGGGAGCCTTCAGTTTCCCGGCTGGGAGAAAAGCCTCCTCCACAAACGGCCGAAGCTCCGCGAAGCGCGGCCAGAGGGGGGCCGTGAAGAGGGCGGCTCCTGGGCATAAACATCACCGCTCAAAAGGCCGCGAGCGGGGGCTGGCAGCTCCGCCGGGAGCGCTATGCCCTAGCTCCGCCGCCCTCTATGATCTCCGGCAGGTCGGCGAAGAGAGCCTTAGCGGTGGAGGCTGGAGCGGGTGGGGCAAAGGGGAAGGCCGCTGGGCGGTGCCCCAGGCCGTTCGGAGACGGAGAGAGCCCCAGGGGAAAGCATCAATCGCCGTCTCGAGGCCAATCCCCCAAAGGGGAGGAGGGGACCCTCAGAGGGGAGGAGGGGAAACCGGTGATGGAGGGCTGTCAAGAGAGCGGAGTCAGCGGACTCATGCTCGTCGAAAACGCCGTCCGCCAGCGGCTCCAAGGTGCCGCCGATTCCTGTCTGTCTGCCCAGTGCCTGCTCCGTCCCCGCCAGCCTGGCAACCAGAAAAGCTTCCGCCCGTCGAGTTAGCTTTAGACGACAGGCGGGCGCAAAACTGGCAGGAGGCGTGGCGGGTGAGAGCCTGGCCGGCCGTGAACGGCACCCAGGCAGGCCTGCAACGGGGGTGGAGGTCCGGCGGAAGGATGTAGCCGGTCCGGCAGGAGGGGCAGACACGGGCACCGGCGGAAGGTCTTGAGCTTGACTTCATACTGCGAAGTTGAAGAAAAAGTGGGAGTCGAACAACGGGTCGCTCTTGTATATATGCAGTAAATGGGACGTAGTGAGCCCGAGCTGACGTAGGGCGGGGAAAGAAAATCTTCACGACTGCGCATGCGCGAAGGGATAAACCTAATAGCGTAGCCCTTAGAGGGCGAAGCCTATACGAAATAGAACTGAGGTTATTATGGCAGTTTAGTCAGTTAAAGGTACTCTGTGTAGTTTCTGATCACTAGCAGTGCTGTGGAACAATGCAGTTATGTGGGTCCCCATTTGGTTTGTGGGAGCTGGACCTTGAAAGTGGGTGGAGGTAAAACATCAACAAACGTAGGGATGTCCATTTATAATGTGTATAATTGAAACAGTGTATTGATCTAGAGAACCAGGGACAAGTAGACTATAGTAAACTCAAGTAGCTTTGTGTGCATCTGAACAATACTGATGTTTGTGCTTTTTTAAGTAAACATGTGTCCTTTTATAGTTTAGTTTTCATTCCTTTAAATGTCAGGTCATTATGTAATGGTCTATTTTCACACATCTAAATGGAGCCTTTCTATTGACATAATTTGTTGTGTTGAATTACCAAGGCTGAGGAGCTGTTGGTTTAAATATCCAAATCTAGCTAGTTAATACTTACTGGAATTAAGCAAATGCCTGGTATTCTTTACTCTCTCAGTGTGTGCTGATGATAAACCTTAAGATCTTCAAATGCTGGTTTTACCTGCCACGGACACTCGCTCAATGGCTATTAGGATGTTCCTGTTTGTTCCCTTTGTGCCTACCCCCAACTGAGACTATTTGTATACTAACTCAGCATTTTTCCTACAACCACTCCTACAATTTTTCCTGTTATAAATAACATGACTTTGTTTAGCTGGTTTTGTTTAATAGACACAGTGGGAAAGGAAGTGTAGCATGGAAAGCACTGCTTTATTTGATCTTAGTTGTACAGCACAGTGTGAGCAGAAAAATAGATTTTGTCATCAGTAGCAACCAAACTTGTGGAAATATTTTGGTGGGTTAGCTAAATTTAACTTTTCCATTTTGAGACTGCAATGGTGAAACACAACATACTGCTTGTGGTGTCCATCTGTGGGTACGGATCAATGGCTTACAAAAGATCTGTTTGGGTATGTTTTACACTGCAGTCTGTGCGCATCTTGATTCTACATCCCTCAGCTCAAATAGCTTAACACCTGCTCAGGTATTGTTTTTTGGGTGAAAACAATTTGGATATATGTCTAACTCACTGTAGCAACTGCCTTCTAAGACTTAATAATTTTACCATTTCATGATAATAAAACTGCCAGACTGCAGCAGCGAGTGGATGTCATGTCTTTGTAATAGTGCGTCTTAGATAAAACAATGCTTGTTACATGTTATATTGTGGATGATTTCAAAGAGCTGAATATTCAAAGTTCCTGAAATGTCCTTCACAGCTATATTGAGCTCCAGTGATGCTCAGGCCAGCATTGCTTCTACTATATTGGGAGACTATATTGGTTAGGCCACTCTTGGGCTTAGTCTGACTCATAGTGTGGTCAAGTCAGACAGTCAACAAAAGAAAATTAAATAAAAATGAAGCCAAAAAGTTATTATTATTATAGCGTTATTGCTAACCAACCCCTGGGCTATTTCAGAGCTTAGAGCTGCGTTTCCATGGTAACAATCAATGATTCCAGTTGACACCTGACTATAAACTTTCAACTGACAGAAAAAGCTTGTGGTTTGTTAGCAATGTTGTTCAATGAGCATTGATTAGGTTTTGGTGCTCCATTTCCTCTTGTGAATAAGTTGCAGAAAGGGGCTTTCTGCTGAGTGAACAGAAGCCGCCGCTCTTTTATTCCATGCTTTTCCTTTGAATCATGCCTTAATTTACTCAGTTAAAAGGAAATTAGTGATAAGAACTTAACAGCTTTAGTCATTGACATAAAGCTATAACTGAATTATAAAAGAGCTGTAGTGAATTTTATGAGCATTAAATTATTTATTGATCTTGACCTGGATTGATTCAAATTGAACTGAATAAATATGTGATGACCCTGTCTGGTCCTGCCTCATCCTGTGCTGCAAAACAAGGATGGAGAGGCAGTTTTGACCCCACAGCCAAGATGCTCCGAGAAAACAATCACACAAAAGGATGACAAACACACAGAGTAAAGAAGTGGAAAGGATACATATGAGCTCAAAATACAAGGATGCATGCATTGTGGCGTATGCCCCTAGGGAGCTGGAGAAAACCTTATATACTCATGTAAATATGCCACACACAGCAAAGACGACACATACACACACACACACACACACACACACGCACACACACCCACACACAACAGAAAGCAGCATCTCATGGGCCATAATTGGCTGAGCACTTTGACCTTGTTCAGTGTGTTTCTTTGTGCATGTACATACATTCAAGTGCTCATAGACGTTTCTAGGCAGGCTTAGACTCCAGCATGCAGTTTTCAGAAATTTCTCATTTAGCTATGTAAGCATTTTTTTTATTGCTACCATATTAAAATTTGATGTGATGATGGACGGACCTTTAATAGATGGAGCCCCTAGGCTCTTATACAATGTGTGTATGTGTCTGGGTTTGTATGTGTAAGAACTAGGATGTGTTGAACGTGTCTATTAAGAGAGAGAGAGAGAGAGAGAGAGAGAG
>NC_045734.1:15091674-15093326 GCF_008692095.1 Etheostoma spectabile
AGAGAGAGAGAAAGAGAGAGAGAGAGAGAGAGAGAGGAGGTTGGTCAAAGTGAAAGTGGGGCCAAGACGGAGGATGGAGGGATACAGAGAGAAGGGAAATTAAGGGAATGTAATACTGACCTTAAATGAACAGATCTTAAAAACAATACTGTCTTATTCTGAACCTTATACATTCTATACAATGTACATACACACACACACATGCATGCACGCACGCACGCACGCATGCAGATTTCTAAAATCCACATGCCTTTGGATGTAGAGCGCTGAGAGGAGAATTGCCCTCGGCAAGAGTTGTCCTATCTAATAACACCCTAAAATGGAGAGAATGAGGGAGAGGAGCAAAAATAGGAGAAGAAAAAAGAGCAAAGTGCTGAATATTTATATTGAAAAGAATGTGGCTGGTCAGGCAAGCAGGCATGATGGCACAACATGCAGGAACAACTGTGCACACACAGACATGCACAGAAACATGCTCATGCACCCTAAAAAACACTCAAACACGCACACACACATATAAACCACAGATTTGCATGCACACACATACAATGTCAGGCTAAAGGAACTGACACTTGTTTTTGATCTGAGATGCTAACAGTCTTTGTTCAGAGCTCTGGGGATGTACAAAGACAGAAATATAGGCTGATCACTCAACCTGAGGAAACACTGACATGCAAATACACAACACTTGTTTAAAGACACTGCCATAGACACAGAGTGAATTCCACATATCTCCACATACATATTATAAAACATACACAAACCAATGGTCTAAAACATCCCTGTTAAATGTGTTTACAAACTAGGGAAAAATGAAAAAAGTCACTCCTTATAGCAAAAACAAGTCACGTTGAACTGTTTCACTAGATGAGTAACATGTATGGAGGCTATTTTTCTGTACAGAAGATGCTGATGAATATTCTAATAAGAACAACAACAACAAAAATCACCATGGATTGCTTGGCTCTGTGTTCTGTGTCAACACTGTTTGCAGTCTGTGTTATCCTGCATCTATTTCTCATCCAAGCAACTAATTAGTGAGTAACGGTACTGAGTCTTCTTTATTATTATGTATAGAATTCTATCTAACATCAAGTCTGTATACTTTTGCCATTTAGAAAAATATCTTTCACATTAGTTGGACCCAGTGAACCGGATTATTTAGGACAATGATTGTGTTCATGCTCTGAGGAAATGGGTGAATCAATATATTCCCTGGTACACCATGGTGATGTCCTCATTCTCAGGTCAATTGGTGGAAATATTTGAAGATTTTTATTTCTGTGTCTCAGACATAATAAAATATTGATAACAGTAAACAAAAGCTGAGAAACAGCCCACAATAAGCAGTTAATAAACACGCAGATTGTTTTCTAAACAATTTTTCATCCTATTCCTTCGACATCAAACTTTTTTTACATTACCAGCTGAAACTAGGTTTTTAAGTTACCAGCCATTCAGAATTTACGTAACTGTAACTGAGACGTTTTTCTTTCTTTCATCTTTACAACCAACAACCCTCAGACAGTGCATTATTAACTTATAGTGCTCATTATGACCAAAAACACTATTTTGAATTAATGACTGCATTTCAACCCTTCTATGGTGTTCGGGTCTGAGGGACCCGTTTTCAATGTTTGCTAAAAGAAAAA
>NC_045734.1:15093336-15116024 GCF_008692095.1 Etheostoma spectabile
TATGCTATTTATTATTTCTTCTAACCCAATCTTATTGGCCTTGGCTCGTTTTCTGTGAAGAACATAAAAAGGAACTTATTTTGAATGACTGCACACAGTACTCCCCCCCCCCCACACACACACACACACACACACACACACACATAACTACTATTTATTTATTTATTTATGAGGTGTTACTGGTGTATTTTAATGTAGATGCTGCAACTGCTATTCTCACACAAACTTACAAAATTGTTACTTTTTAAGCACTTTCACCTGTTCTGATTAAGTTCTAAAAAATAAGATAAGATAAGCAAAACCTTCATTTGTAACAACGTGGGAAAATTGCGGTTTGCAACAGCAAAGATAAGAGCAAGATAGGTAAGTGTACAGAGATAAATACATTTACAAATTATAGTAGTGTTAACAGTATTATACAATAAATACACATGAATTATTACAATTATTAAATTGCACTTTGAAAATTGCCCAAATTAAAAATTATGCACAGATGTAATGATAACTAGAAAATTCCGCAGAAATTTTATCAGTGTGCCTACTACTTGGTGCACATCCGAACAGCAAATAAACTTAATAAAAAATAATAAGTGTCTTAACCCTTCAGAGATATAACTCTTTAAAACCTATTTAAGATGTTAGGACGTGTGTGTGTGTCTGTCTGTGTGTGTGTCTGAGAGAGAGGGAGACAGATGGATGTCCACAGACAGACATACAAAGTATGGTTGCCTGGTTACTAAGGACCAATAGGAGCCTGTTATCTCTGTGATGTCATCTTTGTATGTAGTCAGTTAACGACTGCACTGGCACTGCTGTTACCAGACTATTCAGAGACTGACAAGCTCTCAAACAAATGATCATACTCACCAAAAGGATACAAGATATCAATTAATTGAGGTTCTCGTGGGCACCACAAGGCCCTTGTGAACGTATTGATATAAAATTTATGTGGATAAACTTTAAAATGTGGGCGTATCAGCGATGTAAAAAAGTCCTTCGCTCTGCGTTTTGCTCAGAAATGCGGACGATGTTACCATTACAGGAATGGAGGAAAATGTGAACGTTCTCATTGAAAGGTTGCTGAGCGGAAAGAATACATCATATCACATAAATGAGCACATTCGATGAAACTAGAAAGAATACCTAGTTTTGATGTATAAATTGTCCATGACAGTTAGAATTGTTGGCGTGGGAGCAAGTTTAGAGAAAAAAAAAAGTAACTTTTTTAGTCTCCCCACTCTGTCCCCACCTCTAGCTCGAACATTCCGCCACATACACACACATTGGAAAATCTGAACCGGTCTGAAAACGGGACGATACGTAAACTGGGATTTGGGAGAAACCGTGCTTGATATCTGAACGCCCATTCAGCGCAATAAACACCAAAGTCTTGTCTTCGGTTTAAACTTTTAATCATGTTTCTACGTTAAAGTATGGCGACACAGCATGGTGCCAAAGGGGGGGCGTTTTTGAGCAATGTTGAGCGATTTCCCGAACATTTCCCATTCAAGTCAATGAGAAAAGTTTGCCGGTTTTTTGCCGATTTCGGTAAAACCACGCGGCAAATCTCTTAGAAAAATCATAGCACACCATTCCCGATCATTACCCACATTTCGGTGTAATGTGTTGCGCGTGTTGGCAACGCTTTGGGACTAGTAGCGGGACGAAATTTGGCGGAAGATGGAGAATAAGAAATAACTAGAAAATTCCGCAGAAATTTTATCAGTGTGCCTGCTACTTGGTGCACATCCGAACAGCAATAAAAGTTAATAAAAAATAATAAGTGTCTTAACCCTTCAGAGATATAACTTTTTAAAACCTATTTAAGATGTTAGGACGTGTGTGTGTGTCTGTCTGTGTGTGTGTCTGAGAGAGAGGGAGACAGACAGATGTCCACAGACAGATGGTTGCCTGGTTACTAAGGACCAATAGGAAGCCTGTTATCTCTGTGATGTCATCGCTTTGATATGTAGTCAGTTAACGACTGCACCTGGCACCTACTGTTACCAGCTATTAAGAGACTGATCAAGCTCTCAAACAAATGATCATATCACCAAAAGGATACAAGATATCAATTAATTGAGGTTCTCGTGGGCACCATGAGGCCTTTGTGAACGTATTGATATAAAATTTATGTGGATGACCTTAAAAATGTGGGCGTATCAGCGATGTAAAAAAGTCCTTTGCTCTGCGTTTTGCTCAGAAATGTAGACGATGTTTAACATTACAGTGAATGGAGGAAAATGTGGAACTGTTCTCATTTGAAAGGTCGCTGAGCGGAAAGTATACATCATATCACATAAATGAGCACATTGGATGAAACTAGACAAGAATACCTACGTTTTGATGTATAAATTGTCCATGACAAGTTAGAATTGTTGGCGTGGGAGCAAGTTATAGAGAAAAAAAAAAGATAACTTTTTTAGTCTCCCCACTCTGTCCCCCACTCTAGCTCCGAACATTCCGCCACATACACACACATTGGAAAATCTGAGCCGGTCTGAAAACGGGACGATACGTAAACCGGGATTTTGGAGAAACCGTGCTTGATATCTGAACGCCCATTCAGCGCAATAAACACCAAAGTCTTGTCTTCGGTTTAAACTTTTAATCATGTTTCTACGTTAAAGTATGGCGACACAGCACGGTCCCAAAGAGGGGGGGTTTTGAGCGATGTTGAGCGATTTTCCCGAACATTTCCCATTCAAGTCAATGAGAAAACTTTGCCGTTTTTTTGCCGATTTCGGTAAAACCGCGCGGCACATCTCTTAGAAAAATCATAGCACACCATTCCCGATCAATACCCACATGTCGGTGTAATGTGGTGCGCGTGTTGGCAACGCTTTGGGACTAGTAGCGGGACGAAATTTGGCGGAAGATTAAGAATAAGAAATAATAATAATAAGTATGGGCAATAATAGTCATTGTGCCGATTGCTGCTTATGCAGCACATCGGCACACTGAACTAGAAAATTCCGCAGAAATTTTATCAGTGTGCCTACTACTTGGTGCACATCCGAACAGCAAATAAACTTAATAAAAAATAATAAGTGTCTTAACCCTTCAGAGATATAACTCTTTAAAACCTATTTAAGATGTTAGGACGTGTGTGTGTGTCTGTCTGTGTGTGTGTCTGAGAGAGAGGGAGACAGATGGATGTCCACAGACAGACATACAAAGTATGGTTGCCTGGTTACTAAGGACCAATAGGAAGCCTTTCATCTCTGTGATGTCATCTCTTTGATATGTAGTCAGTTAACGACTGCACCTGGCACCAACTGTTACCAGCTATTAAGAGACTGATCAAGCTCTCAAACAAATGATCATATCACCAAAAGGATACAAGATATCAATTAATTGAGGTGCTCGTGGGCACCACAAGGCCCTTGTGAACGTATTGATATAAAATTTATGTGGATAAACTTTAAAATGTGGGCGTATCAGCGATGTAAAAAAGTCCTTCGCTCTGCGTTTTGCTCAGAAATGCGGACGATGTTTACCATTACAGGGAATGGAGGAAAATGTGGAACTGTTCTCATTTGAAAGGTTGCTGAGCGGAAAGTATACATCATATCACATAAATGAGCACATTCGATGAAACTAGACAAGAATACCTACGTTTTGATGTATAAATTGTCCATGACAAGTTAGAATTGTTGGCGTGGGAGCAAGTTATAGAGAAAAAAAAAAGATAACTTTTTTAGTCTCCCCACTCTGTCCCCCACTCTAGCTCCGAACATTCCGCCACATACACACACATTGGAAAATCTGAACCGGTCTGAAAACGGGACGATACGTAAACTGGGATTTGGGAGAAACCGTGCTTGATATCTGAACGCCCATTCAGCGCAATAAACACCAAAGTCTTGTCTTCGGTTTAAACTTTTAATCATGTTTCTACGTTAAAGTATGGCGACACAGCATGGTGCCAAAGGGGGGGCGTTTTTGAGCAATGTTGAGCGATTTCCCGAACATTTCCATTCGTCACAATGAGAAAAAGTTTGCGCGTTTTTTGCCGATTCGGTAAACCACGCGGCAAATCTCTTAGAAAAATCATAGCACCCATTCCGATCATTACCCACTTTCGGTGTAATGTGTTGCGCGTGTTGGCAACGCTTTGGGACTAGTAGCGGGACGAAATTTGGCGGAAGATGGAGAATAAGAAATAACTAGAAAATTCCGCAGAAATTTTATCAGTGTGCCTGCTACTTGGTGCACATCCGAACAGCTATAAAAGTTAATAAAAAATAATAAGTGTCTTAACCCTTCAGAGATATAACTTTTTAAAACCTATTTAAGATGTTAGGACGTGTGTGTGTGTCTGTCTGTGTGTGTGTCTGAGAGAGAGGGAGACAGATAGATGTCCACAGACAGACATACAGACTATGGTTGCCTGGTTACTAAGGACCAATAGGAAGCCTGTTATCTCTGTGATGTCATCTCTTTGGTATGTAGTCAGTTAACGACTGCACCTGGCACCTACTGTTACCAGCTATTAAGAGACTGATCAAGCTCTCAAACAAATGATCATATCACCAAAAGGATACAAGATATCAATTAATTGAGGTTCTCGTGGGCACCATGAGGCCTTTGTGAACGTATTGATATAAAATTTATGTGGATGAACTTAAAAATGTGGGCGTATCAGCGATGTAAAAAAGTCCTTCGCTCTGCGTTTGCTCAGAAATGTGACGATGTTTACATTACAGGAATGGAGGAAAATGTGGAACTGTTCTCATTTGAAAGGTCGTGAGGGGAAAGTATACATCATATCACTAAATGAGCACATGGATGAAACTAGACAAGATACCTACGTTTGATGTATAAATTGTCCATGACAAGTTAGAATTGTGGCGTGGGAGCAAGTTATAGAGAAAAAAAAAAAGATACTTTTTTAGTCTCCCCACTCTGTCCCCACTCTAGTCCGAACATTCCGCCACATACAACACACATGGAAAATCTGAACCGGTCTGAAAACGGGACGATACGTAAACTGGGATTTGGGAGAAAAACCGTGCTGATATCTGAACGCCCATTCAGCGCAATAAACACCAAAGTCTGTCTTCGGTTTAAACTTTTAATCATGTTTCTACGTTAAAGTATGGCGACACAGCATGGTGCCAAAGGGGGGGCGTTTTTGAGCAATGTTGAGCGATTCCCGAAACATTTCCCATTCAAGTCAATGGAAAAGTTTTCCGGTTTTTTGCCGATTTCGGTAAAACACGCGGCAAATCTCTTAGAAAAATCATAGCACACCATTCCGATCATTACCCACATTGGTGTAATGTGTTGCGGTGTGGCAACGCTTTGGGACTAGTAGCGGGACGAAATTTGGCGGAGAAATGGAGAAAAGAAATAATAATAACTAGAAAATCCGCAGAAAGTTTATCAGTGTGCGCACTGCTACTTGGGTGCACATCCGAAACAGCAATAAAGTTAATAAAAAAAATAAGTGTCTTAACCCTTCAGAGATATAACTTTTTTAAAACCTATTAAGATGTTAGGACGTGTGTGTGTGTCTGTCTGTGTGGGTGTTGAGAGAGAGGGAGGCAGAGATGTCACAGACACGACAGATGGTTGCCTGGTTACTAAGGACCAATAGGAAGCTGTTATCTCTGTGTGTCATCCTTTGATATGTAGTCAGTTAACGACTGCACCTGGCCCCTACTGTTACCAGCTATTAAGAGACTAGCAAGCTCTAAAACAATGATCATATCACCAAAAGGATACAAGATATCAATATAATTGAGGTTCTGTGGGCACCATGAGGCCTTTTGAACGTATTGATATAAAATTTATGTGGATGACCTTAAAAATGTGGGCGTATCAGCGATGTAAAAAAGTCCTTTGCTCTGCGTTTTGCTCAGAAATGTAGACGATGTTTAACATTACAGTGAATGGAGGAAAATGTGGAACTGTTCTCATTTGAAAGGTCGCTGAGCGGAAAGTATACATCATATCACATAAATGAGCACATTGGATGAAACTAGACAAGAATACCTACGTTTTGATGTATAAATTGTCCATGACAAGTTAGAATTGTTGGCGTGGGAGCAAGTTATAGAGAAAAAAAAAAAAAGATAACCTTTTAGTCTCCCACTCTGTCCCCCACTCTAGCTCGAACATTCCGCCACATACACAAACATTGGAAAATCTGAAGCCGGTCTGAAAACGGGACGATACGTAAACTGGGATTTGGAAGAAAACCGTGCTTGATATCTGAACGCCCATTCAGCGCAATAAACACCAAAGTCTTGTCTTCGGTTTAAACTTTTAATCATGTTTCTACGTTAAGTATGGCGACACAGCACGGTCCCAAAGAGGGGGGGTTTTGAGCGATGTTGAGCGATTTCCGACATTCCCATTCAAGTCAATGAGAAAAGCTTTGCCGTTTTTTTGCCGATTTCGGTAAAACCGCGCGGCAACATTCTTAGAAAAATCATAGCACACCATTCCGATCAATACCCACATGTCGGTGTAATGTGGTGCGCGTGTTGGCAACGCTTTGGGACTAGTAGCGGGACGAAATTTGGCGGAAGATTAAGAATAAGAATAATAATAATAAGTATGGGCAATAATAGTCATTGTGCCGATTGCTGCTTATGCAGCACATCGGCACACTGAATAACTAGAAAATGCATTTCCTGCAGAAAATGCGTGGGAATGCTGAATAGCTGAATTGCTAAAGCTAACCTAGTTGAATAGTTAAATGAATGAAGTAAAATGAATAGTTAAAGCTAATCTGTAGAAAAAGCTTAAGTCAGTAAGAAGATGTTGAAGTTTTGAGAAGAGTGGAAAAAAGTAGGAAACTTAAAGTAGTAAAAAAAGTTGAAAAAGTAGGAATGGTTTTTAATTAAGTTGAATAACAACAATAATGTAAAAAAGATGGAAAAATTCTAAAAAAATTGAAATGCTAAAGCTACTTGAGAAATAGCATAATTCAGTAAGAAGATGTTGAAGTAGTGAGAATATTTGAAAAAGTCGGAATGGCGTTCATTAAGTTGAATAACACCACAAGAACTCATAATAGGGTTAAATTCCTTTGTCAGGGTTGATGTACTGCGGCGGGGATTAAACCCCCGTCCATACGCACTGGGCCATCACTAGGAGTTGACTGACTTTATGGGGAGTACTTTGGTTGAGGTCCCGCTGTGGGAATTGAACCCGGGTCTCCCACACAAAAGGCATATGTTGTAACCACTACGCTACCACCAAAGAACCTGTTCACAATGCTATCCATTGTTATATATAATGAGACAAAGAGTGTAGGTGTGTTTGTGAGTGTGTGTGTCTGTGTGTGTGTGTTTAGTGTGTGTGTCTGTTTGTATGTGTGTTTGCTGTGTGTGTGTGTCTGTTGTGTGTGGTCGTGAGTGTGGTGTGTGTTGTCTGTGTGTGTGTGTGTTAAAATGTTGAAGTAGTGAGAAGAGTTGAAAAAAGTAGGAATGGTTTTTAATTAAGTTGAATAACAACAGTAATGTAAAAAAAGGTGGAAAAATTCAAAAAAGAATTGAAATGCTGAAGCTAAACTTGAGATAAAGCTTAATTCAGATGTTAAAGTAGTAAAAAAAAGTTGAAAAAGTAGGAATGTTTTTTTATTAAGTTGAATAAAATCAATCCACCATAAGGAGCCAGAGCTAGATTTTAAAAGCTGAATGGTTTTGATGACTAAAAGTCTTCAGAAGATACGAACAACCAAAAACGTATGGAATAATAAATAATCATAACGGGGCCTAAATCCTTCATAAAATCAATAGATGAGCTGCCTGGGCGAATTGAACCCTGCCCAACCGCATGAGGGCATTTCACATAACCCTGCGCCACCACTGAACTACCCACAGAACAAAAAACATGTCATATAAGTATCGTGTGTCTCTGTGTGTGTGTGGTGTCTGTGTGTGTGTGTTAAAATGTTGAAGTAGTGAGAAGAGTTGAAAAAAGTAGGAATGGTTTTTAATTAAGTGAAATAACACACATAATGTAAAAAAAGGTGGAAAAAATTCAAAAAAGAATGAAATGCCTAGCTAAATTTGGATAAAGCTTAATTCAGATGTGTGGTGTGTGGTCTGTGTGTGCTCTGTGTGTGTGGACACCCAAGGACTGTTCAGGAGAAATACATTGCAATAATAAGAGACAGACAGACATAGAGAGTTTTGGAGTGTCTGTGGAGGGGTTGCCATGGTTACATGAATCAGGGCCATGTTTGTAAACAAAGCTAGGAGCCTTTGATGTCTGTGATGTCATCTCTTTGTGCTGTGATCAGTTAACGACAGCAGCTGTGTACCCTTTCACCGTGAGGAAACGCAGCTCCTCAATGACTGAAACTAGCTTCAAACAAATGGTCATTACGCCTAAGTGATATGAGATAGAAATTAATCCATTGCCCATGAGCCAGAAGGCTTTTGTGACGTATGATATAAAATCATGTAGATTAACTTAAAAATGTGGGGTATCAGCGATGTAAAAAAGTGCTTCACTTGCGTTTTGCTCAGAAAGGGGAGGATGTTAACATGGCGTGAATGGAGAAATATCCAACGCTTGACATTGAAAGCTCGCTGAGCGAAAAGTATAATTCCTTATCGAATAAATGAGCACATGGCTGAAAACTAGACAAGAATACCTAACGTTTTGATGTATAATTGTCCTGAACAAGTTAGAATTGTTTGGCGTGGAGCAAGTTAGAGAGAAAGAGAGAGATAAGTTTTTCGAACCTTCCCTCTGATGACATCACACCACACTTCTAAAAACGCAATACACAACCATTATAAATGCAGGAAAAATCATAACAATGATTCACTGTACTTAAACAGCTTTCACAAAACTGTAAATGATGTCATCTGAAAAAGATAGAGACAATAGCTGATAGTTTGTGCACGTTTTAAAGTTTTACACCATGTTGTAGGTGAAAAAATATGTCGGAGGAGATACATTTTTGAAGCTGAAGAAGATTTGAAGGATTTGAAGAGTGCTCTCATTGACGTTAATGTTAAAAAAATTGTTTAAAAAAGCTTAATATTTGAAAAAGTATAAATAGCAGAAAAAGTTGCTGAAAGTCCAATACGCTGAAAGAGCTTGAAGATTTTGAAAAGTTGAATGGTTTTAAATAGCTGAAGTAGCAGAGATACGGAGAAGCCAAAAAACGAAGAGACGATAATAATACATTATATAATTAAAGAACCGATAACCATAGTTGAATGCGAACAGCATTCCCACTAAAATAAGTAATAGGGCAATAATAGCATTGTGCGATTGCTGATTATGCGCACATCGGCACACTGAACAAAAGAAAATTCCGCAGAAATTTTATCAGGCTGCTATTGGGGCCCATCCACACACACACACACACATTGGAACATCAGTTAGGAGTCAGTTGGTCAACATGGCCGCCAGGAAACAGGTCATGATAGGGTGTGTGTGTCTGAGCCGTTTTCAATGTTTGTATTGGCAGTTGGTTCCTAGCGTGAAAACTTTAGTCTGATAGACTCATAGTTACATGTCTGCGACCGGAACAAGATTCCCTACATTTTGACCAACAGATGTCTAAAGAGTTAAAACTGGAGGAGGAAGAGGACATTGTTTGTTCAGAGCATCGTCCTGCAGCCCCTCCCTCTGTCCTCTCAGTAACACAACCGTGCTATGGTGATTTCGTCAGAGAGGGAGCCCGATTTTTTTCCAATGTTCTATCGGCAGTTGGTGAGCCTAGCGCGAAAAGTTTTAGTCCGATAGACTCCATAGTTACATGTTTGCGATCGGCACAAGATTCCCTACATTTTGACCAACAAGGATGTCTAAAGAGTTAAAACTGGAGGAGAAAGAGCAATTTGTTTGGGGAAATAAATCATTGAATTTTCCTCCGGGTGCATGGTTTTGTCATGGTTTCTCGCGGCAGTTGGTAGATCACAGCCAACAATTTAAGTTCGACAGACTCCATAGTTACATGTCTGCGACCGGAAACAAGATTCTCTACATTTGACCAATAATAAGTCTGGGACTAAAACTGGAGGAGAGAGAGCATTTTGGTTTGAGAAACTTCCGGATCCTTTTACCGCAGCCCCACAGCCCCCACTCTTCCCCCACTCTAGCTCTGAAAATTCCGCCCCAACACAACACATTTGGAAAATCCTGAGCCACGACTCGGGAGGGGGGGGGTCGAAAAAACGGGACGAAAACGTTAAAATAAAACGCAGGTATTTGGTGAGGGAAGGCCGGGGGGGAGAGACAGACGACAGACGAAAGGAAGAAGGCAGTGACGGGAAACCCGAAGGGGAGAGGGAGGAAGAGGAAGACCACCCCGAGAAGAGAAAAAAACAGAAAGCGAGAGGAGATATGAGGGTGAGATGGTGAGAAGGGCGCGACGGGGGACAAGCAAGACCAACACGAAAAGAGAAGGGAAAAAAGAAGGGGAATAGAAGAAGAAAGACCCGCGCCCCCGCGCTGCGAAAAGGAAGGAAGGGAAAAGGGGGCGAAGGTCCGCGAACCGGAAAAAGGAGTAAAGGGAAAAGAACCCCAGGAAGAGGTGGGAAGGGAAGGAAAAGGAAAAGGAAGGAAGGAAGAGACAAACGGAAAGGCGGAAAAGGAGCCCAGCGGGAAAAAGCGAAGAGCCAAACACAGGAAAAAGAAGAGGAAGAGAAGGAATTTAGGGCGGAAAAGGGAAGGGGTGGGAAACCGTCCTGCTTGGATATATTGAACCTAACGCCCCATTTCAGCCCAATAAACACCAAAGTCTTGTCTCTCGGTTTTTAAACTTTTAATAATTGTTCTACCGCTTGTTTATTTTTTAGTTAAGTACTGGCGATGCAGCACCCAGAGGTCCCAAACCAGGGCCCGTGGAGTTAGTTTTGAGGGGAGGGTAGTGTTGAGTTTCAGAGGGAGTAAGTTTTTGAGTAGGGAGTTCCTTTGAACGATTTAGTCCTGGGTGTGAGCAATTTCCCTGAACATTTCCCATTCAAGGCACATGAGAGGATTTTGGCGTTATTTTTGCCGGGGATCCCGTCGGGTAATTTATTTTTATTTTTTGGGTTTATGTCGCCTAATTTAAATTTTTTTATTTTTATTATTTAATTTTAAACCCAAACGCGGGGGCAAAAAAATCTGGGTTGAACTCGGCAAACTACATAGCCTCACCAATTCCCCCGAGGCTCAATACCCCAATGCAGTGTCCCAGCTGTAATGGCCTGTCCTGTTCTTTTGTTTTTCGGCGTGTGTTGGGTCCAAAACGCTTGGGAAACTAGTAGCGAGGACGAAAAAAATTTGGCGGAAGGAGCGGAAGGGAGGGGAAAGAAGAGAAGAAGGAAGGCAAGGAAAAGAAAGAAGAGATGGAGAGAGTGAATAAGGAATAATAATAATAGAAAATTCCGCCAGAAGAGAACAGAAAGAAGAAATTTATCAGTCGTTTTTGCTGTTTATTGGGGACCATCCACAACCACACACCACAAGCGCAAACGTCAGTTTAACGTAGGAAGTCAGTTTCGTTAAACAACATTGGCCCGCGCTCAGGGGCCGGGGGCCCGCCCCCAGGGACATGTCATGATAGGGGGCTCGGGTTTGTGTGTGTCTGTCTTGAGTGTGTCTGTCTTGTGCGCTTGTGTGGTTGTGAATGGGATGTTGTTGTGGTTGTGGGTCAGACTAGAATTGGTGTTGCTATGTTTTCTAGCGCGCAAAGAATTTTAAGTCTGACAGACCTCTCATACATGAGGAATATCTGGCGACGGGCACCCCGGCACAGGATCTTTCCCGATATGTTCACCAAAAATTATGTCTGAAGACTGGAAAACCCAGCGGGGAGGGAGAGAGCAGAGGGGAGTAGCGTGCGGCGGAGGAAGAGAGAACGCAATTGTTTGTTTCAGGAGAATAGTCCTGCAGACCCCTCCCTCTGTCCTGTCAGTATCGAACCTGTGCTATGGTGTGATTTTGTCAGAAGGGACCCCAGGACTTGCGCGGAGGGAAAAAACAGGCCAAGGATTTTTTTTTCCAGTGTTGTATTATCTGCATTTGGTGATTGAAAGCCTTTTCCCTAGCGGCGCAAAAGTTTTTAACCAAGAAAAGAAAAGTTAAAGGCCCTAAAAATAATAAGTTTTCCTACCCCAGTTTGAGGGTCCGATATCCATTAGTAACTACGATTAGACTACATTAGTTAATGTTTGCTTGATCGGCACCAAAGATGTACTACATTCTTTGACACAACTCCCATGATCTTTTGTTCCCTATTAGACAAAGCACATATTTAAAACGGAGGGAGAGGACCCCCCGTGAGAGCACTTTGTTTGGTGAGCACAGACATGAGCGAGGAGGAGCCAATTTTTTTTCCCCCCTGATGGGAGGAGGCGGGAGAGGAGAGTACAGCAAGCAATCAGCCAATCGAGGACCAGGAAGCAACCTTAGCAGAGAGCCAATAGATGAGCAAAATGTGCACAAGGAGAGCACGAGAGCAATTTGTTCTTGACCGAGAAACCACACTCACTCTGAATCGTCCCCAGCTAATTTAAATGTTTTTTTCAGACAATTTGCGGTCCACAGTGGAGATCACAACCAAACAATTATTTTAAGGACCGACAGAAGACTCCATAGTTACAGTCTGCGGACCGCAACAAGATTCCCACATTTGGGACCAACAATAATGAGGTCTCTGAAGAAGAGTTAAAATGGAGGCCGACGAAGGGTACAGGGGGGGGGAGAGGATGAGAGAAATTAGTGAGTGGTAGTGAGGAGAAAAGGCAGATGAGAGCAGAGAGAAAGACGGTGAAGGAGACGCAAACGACGGGGTGTTGAGAGAGACGGGCCCGAGAGATGGAGGAGAGAGACAGAGGGGGAGGGGGAGAGAACGTAGGAGAGAGAGGGCGGGTAGAGACGCGAGAGGAGGAGACCGTGGAAGACCGAGCGAGCTGGGGGAGGGAGCTCGAAGGAGAGGGCGAGGAGAGCAATTTCTTGTTCGGGAAAATACTTCCAGATATTCGTTCCACAGCTCCCCACTACGGCTCCCACAATCTAGCTCTCCCCTCCCTCATACATTCCCCCACATACACCACACATTTGGAAAAAATCTGACGCCGGTTAGGGGGAAAACGGGACGAGTGTGACAGAAAGCGATACGGGTAAAATGGGATTGGGGAGGGGGGATGAGGGGCGAGGGAAACAGGTGACAAAACCCCCGTTGATAGATTCTGAACCGGCCCCATTCAGCACCAATAAACAACCAAAAAGGTCTGGTCTTAGGTTTAAAATTTTAATCCAAGTTTCACGTCTTTTTTCCTATTGTTTTTATAAAGGTTGCCTCGATATACTGCACAGCCCACGGGGGGGCTTTCTCCGGGGGGGTACCACAAAGAGGGGGGATTGGGCCAGAATTTGTTTTTTGACGAGATTTCCCTTCTCGACACATTTAACATTCAAGGTCAATGAGAGATTTTTGCCGTAATTTTTGCCGATTTCGGTTTTGTTTATTTTTTTGTATTTTTTTTAAACTTTAATGTTCAGTTTTAATCTTAATTAAACCCACCCGCCGGCAAATATGGTTTCGATTCTACTACCATATCGCACACAATTTCCCACCATCAATACAACACCCCTGTAGTGTGCTTTCTTGTCCCCCTCTTGGTCATTTGTAATGTGTTGCGCGTCCTGTTGGAACAAACAAACGATCCGGGCTGGAGACCTAGTGCTAGAGGGCCACGAAAATATACCCCCACAATTTGGCGGAAAAAGGAAAGATTAAAAAGATTTTTTTTAAACAAGAACGATTAAGAATAACGACGAACATAATTCAATAATAAGTCCATTGGGCAAAAATAGGCACTATGGACGCGCGTAGAGTGATGATAAGCCAGCCAGAAGACCAGAAGCTTTCCCCAACCAGCACAACGGAACAACGAATAATAATAATAAGTCAATGGGGGCACCAATAATAAGAATCAATTGTGCAGGGATTGATGATTATGCCAGAGCAACATCGGCAACAATGAACTGAGATAAACTCCGCAGAAGATTTTGCAGTGTATGCCCTCTGCTGTCCTATGGGGTTCCCCACTACCACACAACACACACATTGGGCACCCAATGGTATAGTTAGAGGTTAGGACGGCAGTTGCCTAAGCTTTAGTTGCCGTGCAACATGGCCCCCCGACAGGGCCCCAGTGTATTGATCAGGGGTCTGTGTTCTTGGTGTTCTCCCAGCCTCTTGTGTTGTGACTGAACAACGTTCTGTTCATGTCCGTTTATTGGAAGTCACGTGGTCCCCTGTCCACTACGACCTGAACATCGTTTTAAGGTCTGATAGGAGACTCCTAGATACGAGGTCTCGGGATCGGAACCAAGCATTTTCTACATTTTCCACAAAAAACATGAGTCTGAAGAGCCCGGTCTTTTAAAATGGGAGGAGCGGAGAGATCCAGACATTTGTCCCTCCCCCCCCCTCGGTGGAACCACAAAACCCACCAATCGTTCCTGCACGCCCCCCTCCTCTGTCCCCTCCTGCAGTATCAAACACCTCGTTGCCTATGCGCGATTTCCCGTCGCATTCGATTCGGCCGATGAGGTTTGTGGCACACCAGATCTGTTTTGTTTATTTTTATGCGAATTTTTTATGTTGTCTCATCGGCACCCGCAGTTGGTGAGCCTTTAGCTGCGGAAAAACGAGAAAAAAACGAAAACGAAATAAAGTATCTACTCAGTAGACTCCCCCATCGTTATCATGTCTGCGATGGCATACAAGATCCCACTACATTCCACAATCTCATGATGGATAAAGATTTACAACAGGCAGCGACTGGAGGCCAGCGCGGAGAGCCAAGTTGTTTGGAGAGAAAAAAAATTATGAATCCGCCACTCCCGCTCACCTAGCAGCTGATGTTTTTTTTCATAATTTCTGTCGACAGTGGTAGATCACACAAAAATTAAGTCCGATAGACTCATAGTTACATGTCTGCGACCAGAACAAGATTCCTACATTTTGACCCATAGAAGTCTGAAAAGTTAAAAACTGGAGGAGAGAGAGACATTGTTTGGGAAAACTTCAGAGATCGTTACCGCAGCTCCCCACTCTGTCGTCCACCCTCTCTAGTATGAACATTCACCACATACACACACATTGGAAAATCTGAGCCGGTCTGGAAAACGGGACGAACGTAAACGGGGATTTGGGAGAACGAGAAACCGTGTCTTAATTAACCCGCCCAACCCACAATAAACGCAAAAGTCTTGTCTTCGGTTTAAACTTTTAATTGTTTCTACGGTTAAGTATGGGACGCAGCAATGGTCCCAAAGACGGGGGCGTTTTGAGCGATGGTTGAGAGATTTCCGAACATTTCCCATTCACAGTCAATGAGAGATTTTGCCGTATTTTTGCCGATTTCGGTAACAAACACGCCGGCAAATTGGTTGAAACTACATAGCACACCAATTCCCCAATCAAATACCCAATGTCGGTGTATGTGGGCGCAGCAACGCTCCGGGTTAGCTAGCGGGACAAGATTTGGGCGAAGATTAAGGAATAAGAAATAATAATAAGTAAGTAGGGGCAATAATGATCATTGTGCGATTGCTGTTATGCAGCACATCGGCACACTGAATAATAAGTAGGGCAATAATAGTCATGTGCCGAGTGTGCTTAAGCAGCTCTCGGCACACTGAAATAAGTATGGGCAAATAATCATTGTGCCGATTGCTGCTAGCAGCACAGGCACACTGAATAATAAGTAGGGCAATATAGTCATTGTGCCGATTGGCTGCTTATGCAGCACATCGGCACATGAAAAGTTAGGGCAATATAATCATTGTGCCGATGCGCTTATGCAGCACATCGGCACCACTGAATAATAATAACTAGAAAATTCGCAGAAATTTTATCAGTGTTGCTGCTATTGGGGCCTCCATACACACACAACCACACATTGGAAAACGTCAGTTAGGAGTCAGGTTGGTTCAACATGGCCGCCAGGGAACAGGGTCATGATAGGGGGGTGTGTGTCTGGAGCCGTTTTCAATGTGTTGTATTGGCAGTTGGTTCCCATGGCGTG
The DNA here is from genome assembly GCF_008692095.1 of Etheostoma spectabile. Taxonomy (NCBI): domain Eukaryota; kingdom Metazoa; phylum Chordata; class Actinopteri; order Perciformes; family Percidae; genus Etheostoma; species Etheostoma spectabile. The sequence continues at coordinate 15,109,344 of NC_045734.1, forward strand.
AACAAACTTAAGTCTGATAGACTCATAGTTACATGTCTGCGACCGGAACAAGATTCCTACATTTTTGCAAAAATTATGTCTGAAGGTTAAAACGGAGGAGAGAGGCAATAGTTTGTTTCAGAGAATATACCTGCAGCCCCTCCCTCTGTCCTCTCAGTAACAGAACCTGTTGCTATGGTGATTTCGTCAGAGAGGGAGCCAGATTTTTTTTCCAATGTTGTCTATCTGCAGTTGGTGAGCCTAGCGCGAAAAGTTTTAGTCCGATGGACTCCATAGTTACATGTCTGTGATCGGCACAAGATTTTCTACATGTTGACCAACTATGATGTCTAAAGAGGTAAAACTGGAGGAGAGAGAGCAATTTGTTTGGGAGAAAAAAATCATTGAATCAGACTCCATGCATGGTTTTCTCATGATTTCTCGCGACAGTTGGTAGATCACAGCCAACAATTTAAGTCCGATAGACTCCATAGTTACATGTCTGCGACCGGAACAAGATTCCCTACATTTTGACCAATAATGAAGTCTGAAAAGTTAAAACTGGAGGAGAGAGAGCAATTTGTTTGGGAAACTTCCAGATATTCGTACCGCAGCCCTCACTCTGTCTCCCACTCTACGCTCTGAACATTCACCACCATACACCACCATTGGAAAATCTGAGACGGTTCTGAAACGGGACGATACGTAAACTGGGATTTGGGAGAACGCGTGCTTTTATCTGAACGACCATTCAGCCCAATAAACGCCAAAGCTTGTCTTCGGTTTTTAACTTTTATAGTTTCTACGTAAAGTATGGCGACACAGCACCGGTCCCAAAGAGGGGGGGTTTTGGCGATGTTGAGCGATTTCCCGAACATTTCCATTCAGTCAATGAGAAAACTTTGCCGTTTTTTTGCCGATTTCGGTAAAACCGCGCGGCAAATCTCTTAGAAAAATCATAGCACACCATTCCCGATCACACCCAATGTCGGTGTAGTAATGTGGTGGCGTGGTTGGCAACGTGGGACTAGTAGCGGACGAAATTTGGCGGAAGATTAAGAATAAGAAAAATAATCAATAAAGTATGGGCAATAATAGTCATTGTGCCGATTGCTGCGATGCAGCACATCGGCACACTGAATTAATAGTATGGGCAATAATAATCATTGTGCCGATGTGCTTATGCAGCACATCGGCACACTGAATAATTAATAAGTATGGGCAATAATAATCATTGTGACGAGTGCTGCCTATGCAAGCACCACCACGGCACATAATAATACTACTAAATAAGTCAGGGCACGTCATTGTGCCGAGTGCTGCTTAAGCAGCACCACGGCACACTGAATAATGGCTCATGGGATGCAGGATATATTGCACAGAGTCATCAGTGTTCGTTGTACAGTCTGACGGGCCGCTGGAAGGAAAGATCCGCGGTATCCCTCCTTCACACAGCGGGGGTGGAGCAGCCTGTCGGTCGCTGAAACTGCTCTCCAGGGCTGACAGGGTGTAGTGCAGGGGGTGTGACTTATGGACCAGCATAGCTGTCAGTTTAGCCAGGACCCTTATGTCTCCCACCTCCCTCACTGTGTCCAGAGGACAGCCCAGGACAGAGCTGGATCTCTTGATCACCTACAGAGACAAATAATAACTTGTTTCTGTCCCAAGTTAGACAAGGTGATCAAGAGATCCAGCTCTTCTCTCAACCTTTTTTTTTTATAATTGAATTTCCTTGTTTTCTCACAAAAAACGTAAATGATCATATGATCATATATGTGATCTTACAGGGGTAAATGGCAAATATGAACCATACATGATGGACATATCATTGGTAATTGTGCTTAAGTCAACGTCTATTAACACTATTGTGTCTATTTTTCAGGAAGTGCATGCCCATATATGGGAGATAAAGTAAGTGAGATAAACTGTATAAGTTATAATGATTATTTCTTCACAGTGCGACTCCCAAGACATATGAGAAGTGTTTTAGAATGGAAAATGGCTTAGGTTCTACTTATATGTCTGTGATATCAATACATATCTGGAAGATTCATTTATTTATTTATTTATTTATTTATTTATCTTTAAGGCCCTACAACCATTTTCAACATGCAAGTGACCACACCGCAACCCAAATATTCCAATAACCCAGTTTGTCCTAAAAAAAATGATGTTCATATCTTGACTGTAGACAACAGGGTTGATGTTTTACAAGCTTTTTTATAAAATAAATCCAGACGGAAATTAAACTGTAAAAATGGCCTCAGGGCCCCCAGGGTTAAGTATTTTTGCGTAAATTGTTATTGCTGTATTGATTTAAAAGCCTAATACTGTGGTGGGTCCACCAGACCCGGAACATTGGCTGTGTAACAAAAAACACAACACAAGGGTTAAACGTGCAAGCCTCTCCAGCGATCCTTATTGTTGTCTGTAAAGGTAGTCTTGCATTGCCAGACCATCTCCACAGTGCTGTGTGAGCACTGGATTATGACATTGCCTATCTTGTCTGGGAAAAAAAGATCTGACTTTTTAGGTTTTTCTTAAAACCAAACACAACTTTTCTGGGCGGTGCTAAGTCGGGATAGCGGAGATAGTGAGAGGGATGCCACATCCAGATGTCAGGCCTTATCCCAGCAATGTACATCCATTGATCCTGACTGGAAGTTTCATAGCGGCACTGTATGAACACACAACACCACAAATCTGCAGTTAGATGAAGACACTGTGTTTGTGATTAGTTAATTAGATAGAAACAAATCATGAAAAACTAGTTTGGTAAAGCAGTTAATATGATTTCAATAAATCTGATGTCATTTCAGTCACAATTCTAATTTTGATGTTATAAATTCACTCCATATCTGGTGATACAGCAGTGTTTGGTGCATTTTCAGTAATAAAACCAAGAACTGCTGATTTTATGGATTTAGTTTTTGGAAAGAAGGCTGTGACACACAATTAGCCTAAAATTGTCAGACAAACACAGTATTCTTATGAAGTCCTTGAGACCTTTTTTTAGACAGAGCCTGTGTTATGTAGAACCAGCAATATGTTTAGAATATGTGTCAGGAAAAAAAAAACATTCAGACCATGTCATATAGGTCATCGATGGATCTAATGCCCTGAACCTTTTCCAAGGTATGTCTTTGTTATCCACCTGCTGTCAAAGGCGTGGTGGTATTATGTTAAACTGTGACGTCAGCTTACACCCTTCATAAAGATCATGACAGCTAACCCACTGAGATGTCACTTCTCTTCTATTCCACCAGCTCTTCAGTGTTGTGAACCAGTTTGTTAGAGAATATTGTGTGTTGGTAAATCACTACATGAAGCTGCAGCTGAGATATCTTTTCTATGTGTGTAGATAGTACAGTGCTTATTATTGACAGTGTTTTTGCAGGGGCAAGAAGAAAGTTTTCTTACTTTTAGTTTACTTTTCTCTTTTTCATTAGAAGTTGAGGTTACATAGTCTGTGAATCTGAAGGTAACAACGTTGTCACCACAATTAGACAAAAGCAACATTTTCTGCAAATATCCTTCAACAACTTTGTCATAAATAAACAGCTTTTGCACGTACTGACCTTTACGAGCAAAGCCACTGAATGTAGGCTGCTTTTAGTGCTGCAATTATAGATAGACAGGTAAACAAATGTGTTTGGGATTTTATGGAACTATGCAATAAGAACTCATCATCCTTAAGACCATTCTGAACAAACATGCTTTGCCAAATATTAGCATTCAGATTCAGCTTCTGTCACAAAAATGTTATTTGAGTCTCTACTGCAATATAGCCTATACTCTTGGTCTTTGCATAAGTCATATTAATATCTTTGGTCATAACTGAGTACAAACACTTAATCTTTTAATAATTTAGGGCTTTAGTTTTTCATCTCTTTCCTTTTCCTTTCCAGTAATCATTTAGTGTTATAATCCTTGGGTATGGAGGAAAGGTGATGCAAAGAACTGAGGAACAAGCTAATGGTTGTAACACATCACTGTGTATTTTGAATTTCTGGAGCTGTGACTACAGTAGATCAGACCATGTTTTAGACAGAGGCATGCATAGTTAGGAATTGGTTCATCACCAGCCATGCTTCTACTTGAAAAGATGCAATCTGTGGGTGATGTCTGAGCATATAACTACAATATGAGGCAAGACTGTTGTTTAAATAGATAATGACAGGATAGAATTTGTCATTTTTATTTACCATAATTTGGAATAATTACTGTGCACAAACACGCCATGGTAAATGGGATATTGAATGTTCATAAAGGTATGTTGGGCCTGTTCCATTGAGTCTTTCATGGTATTTCACGGCTCATCCTCTGGCAACACCACTAAACTTTCTATGCTAAATGCCTGCAGGAACACTTACAATGTCTTTGTTTTGTGTATTTCTAAGACAAACAGATAGAAAGCAGAACAGAGGAAATGCATACATGTACAATTTTATGTGTATAGGCTTGAGTGTAGTGTGATTGTGCAGTGGTGAGATTTTATGAGTGTGTGTGTGTGTCTGTGGCATGCAAAGCAAAGATGTGAAGCAGAGATGATGTATGCATGTTTTCCTTTTGGATGAGCGTCTCTGCCTTCAGGAGAACTAGTACAGTACCTGTTCAAAACGTACATGTTCAGAACGGTCGAATGCTTGGCCTGTGGTATAGTCTTGTGATTTATTTATTTTTTGGAACAAGACAATAAAACAGTATTCCAAAGAATGGCATTCTAAAGTAAAATACTTATTTCCAGCACAGTCCATGCTGCTTGCAACTTTCTCCAAAACCAATTTCCCCCAAAATGATATACAGAAGGACCCCGAAGAAACTTAACTGTACTGACTCACTGTCAGAGGAAACCATTGAACTATTTACTTGGCAGAGAAATGTTACTGGTTACATTGCAGATTTGGATTTTAAACTGGATTTTAAATTACCTTAAACTGAAAGGTAGATGCTTGGTTTTACATGGTTCTTGAACAATATTTAAGATATATTAAGACCATGCTCCAACCCTAACTTTAACAAGTCATACATTAACTTATTAAAATGTAAAAACAAATGCTTTAGTTGCCAAGTGTAGGTTTAAAAAAAACATTTAACTTTTTGCAGATTCTTTCTTTAAAAGCATCCAAATAGGTTGTTACAAAATTAAGTCTAGGTAGTGTGACATTTCCAATAAAACATATTTGCTAGTGCAAATTATATGTAAATGAACATTCATTATTTTTAGAAGAATAGGTTGCCACTATGTCTGGGTACTGCACTGAAGCACTGAAAGGAGTCAGAAACTGTAATCTGTCTGGTTGTAGGGACAGATAGTCTCTGGGACTCACTGCACTGCTTAACAATGAGGGGACGACAGTGATGTAGTCCAGAAATGAAAAGGAACAAGTGCAAAGACACAGCATACGACAGAACGAGCTGATTGATTATGCTGACGATTGGAACGAATAGCTGGGAGGGGTAGAGGTGGATACGGTGTGTGTGTGTGTGTGTGTGTGTGTGTGTGTGTATATGTGTGTGTGTGTGTGTGTGTGGAGGAGAGGAGGGGGTGCTCAATAGACAAATGGCATGATATGTGACACTTTAAAATTTACAATTCTGACCCCTAACTCCCTCTGCTCGTCTCTTCCTCGCAGAATGACACTCTTTCTCTCTATTTCTCTCTCTCTCACACACACACACACACACACACACACACACACACACACACACACACACACACACACACACACACACACACACACACACACACACACTCTTTTTAAATCAGTTTTGATCTGCCAGAGAAGCGTGTCTTGGCTATCAGTCGATAGCGTTTGAGTGCCATGTGAGTGTTTTGAGTGTCAGGAGACAAGCAAATGTATGTGTGTGTGTTGTCGGGTTGTGTCTGCATGTTTGACTCCAATTGCTCCAACAGGCATCTGTCACTACCGTGGCGTCAGCAATTCATCAATGGGATCCTTACTCATTTCAGTTAACAGCCTCATTGTCTCCTGTGCGGTGTGCAGAGGTGGTGCTCTGGTGTCTGTATCTGTCCAATTAGCAACTGTATTTGTACACATGAATTCAAATATCTCAGAATTTGGGTGTGTTTGATCATGAAGAATTTTGCAAAGTTGGTTAAATTGTTGTTGGAGTAGTCTTGAGCATTAGAAGACCTGTCAATAAATTACCCTTATTTTAGACTATGACATGTAAAATACGCTTTTTAGGTGTGGTCTGGCCATAGGAAAATGTTCTGTTTATAATTTTAATTCTCTTTTTCTTTATCATGCTGAATTTATCACAGAATTAAAATCTAAGTATTGCTTGCAGCCGTTTTCCAATTTCTTTTTAAACATTTTTATACCATCCAGAAGGCATTTGACCCATTGGTTTCTGTGGCACTCGTTGCTTTCATTGTTCACTTTAGATGCCTTTACTGGCTTATCAAATATTGACATCGCACCAATTACCCAGCCTTGCTTGATTTAGCAAAGTTTGGTATTATTTATTATTGCTGCCACTGCTCGCCTCCCTCGTTTTAGGGAAATGACTTAGAGCGACCAATAACTGCTTTCTACTAGTTGCTAGCTAGATGTTGGGTTGCTACTGTATGCTGCACTACATGTCCCAAGCAATCAAAGAATATATCAATATATTATATATACTGTATGTCCTATTTATATATATATATATATATATATATATATATATATATAT
>NC_045734.1:15116034-15119679 GCF_008692095.1 Etheostoma spectabile
TATATATATATATATATATATATATATATATATATATAATATAAACAGTTTATATAATATAAACACACAATTGTATTTGGTTGCTGTTAGCTCAGTGGCTGCAACTTTTTATCTTTAAGTGAACTTAATTCTTTTCTTTCTTCTACCCCTCTTGCCCTTCTTTCTATTCCTCTCTGTTATCTCCACTTCTCTTTGTCCTCAAACTACCTATATCCTTGTTTCTCGACTACCACCTCTCTCAGCCTTTGAATCTATCACTATTTTTTCTTTGTGTTAAACATAAATATCCCCCTTAATTTTTTCTTCTTCAGTTCTTCATCTTTATATGACAGAGAGTGAGAAAAAGCACAAAGGGTTTCTGTCATTCAGTGAAGGCTGATGAAGAAGAACAGGTTATAATTCCACAACGACATGCACACACACACACACACACACTTTTGATCCATGCCATCAATTATATCAATCACGTATTAAACTGAAAGTGTTATCTTAGTGCTTAATTACCAATTAACAATGAAAGATTAACTGACAATTTACAGCACACAGCTAGTAGATTGAAAACATGAGCAGAGGCAGCAAGCACAAGGACACATGGAAATTAGAAAGGATTAATGCCTGTTGATCTGCGTGTGCCGTAGTTTTACTCATGTGTATATTTCTTGAACATGTGCTCTGCATGTGTGCCTGATTGAGCGTGAACTTAATCAGTTGTATTGGGTTTGTGTCATCAGTGGGACTTCCCACCTTCATGGAGATTTATCACTCCAGCATTGTGAACGAGTCTCGTTTTATCTGAGCACGCCTGCTCTATTAATGGAAATGAGAGTGAGGAGAGTTCATGTCATTAGGAAAACATGATACGGCAATGATTTAAGACTTCATTGGAATTTTGCTTAATGCATTCAAAACCCAACAATGCGCAGCCACTAAATAATAATAAGATGGCATCACATCTTGTCTTTGAACCTGGAGGCAACTGACAGCACCCTTATTTACTTATCTAAAAGTGGCATATTGAACATGTAGTCCAATTAACAAGCTTATTTTGAAACCTTTTCTTTCTACTGGAACCTAATTCATTTCACAATGCATATATGTGTTTAGACATCCAGCTGACAACAAAGCAGCATGTTTTACATTATGTGTCATTATGCAGTTTGTTCCACCCATGCACCTCCCGGATTTGTCTCTAGCTTGAATAGTAATGTTCAAAGTGCAGCAGTCGTGCAGAAAACAAGTAGAAAAAAGGACATAAACTGGCCTCTGTGATGGCTGACTTTGTAAGTACAATCTTGTATGTGCTATGGGAAAGTTAACATTACTGCAGTGGTTTCAGATTATTTGAATCACGCACTAATTGGGTTGCTATTCCTTCATGGATTTAGCATTGAGTTGAAATTGAGCCCAGGAGTTTCTGCCTCTGGTGAATTTAATTTGTTATGACACTTTTTGAGCTGTAGAAGACGGAATTATCTTGTGTGTGCGCCTGCCCACTTGCTGATCACCCTTGGAGACATTCCTCAAAGCAACAACTCATTTTCAATCACTAAATACGCTAAAAGTCAGATAGACATTCCTGAGCACATTGTACACACATATACACACACACACACACACACACACACCTCTATCTATCTGCAAACAGGCCAGGTATGTAAAAACGTGTGTTGTGAGAAGTATCTCCTCTCGCTCTGCAGGAGATAACACATTCTCCTTTAAACTATCTCAAGGACTCTTAAAGGAGTGAGACAGAGAGAGAGAGTCTACGACCAATTTGAGTCTGTTTTCAAAATCTCTATTGTGATTACACACCGAACAGTTTGTAGTCATTCATGATCATTTTCAAAGTACACCCCAAATGGAGTTAAGATAAGGTTTTAAGCAGCTAGCCCCTATGATAACTACACGTATTTGTTGTGCCATGCTGAGGCTTAGGACTTAACTTTAAATTCCAAGCAATAGCCCAGCTTGTGTAACACGGCAGCAGCAGCATCACACCGCTAATAAGGAACACCACACGCACACTTTTGTCCAAGGGGACACATTTTAATGGCCCGTTTTTTTTTTGGGAAGCAGTGCCTTTACCTGTAATACAGCTTGTGTTACTTAATAGAAGAAATATCAGGGTGGAGTGTTTAGCTGGTAGAATGGATCCAGAGGCTGAGGATTTAACCAATTGACTACATTGGCATGCCACCAAAAGGGAGGTTTCTATGAATAGTATTGACCTCTTTCCCTCACGATGCCTCCATTTCTCTCTCTCTCTCAAAGGTCCTGTGCACACACTGCTGAACTGTCAAGGCAAGCACATCTTTCCTCAGATGCATTCATATGAAGTAACAGACAATGATTCTGTGAGATCATCCTCACTCTCTCTTCAGGTTTTGCAGAATTCAATCCATAGCTGGCTAGAACGTGAATTATTGATCAACCAATACATTTAGGATACTGCATCATTCTTTCTATAGCAGTTTGACAAACATCAACAGCTGATACAGATGAGATCTGTCCTTGCACAAAGAACAGCTGGTCACCTTACTGTTATACTGTAATCGTTATGGTGACTGGTCAATTGTGTGTGTTTACGTATCTATAACAAGTTGATATCACAACAGAATACGTTTTCTGATTGTGGTTGTTCAAAACATGTGTACACACAAATTTGGTCAGTTACATTATTACAGCAAACTGTACATTATATTACAATGTTGGGTTTCAATTCATGTTGATAAATCTGACTCCAGACTAACAAAGTAAAATTACCTGGAGTAGTCATTGTAGGAGAAGAAGGCAAATCATGTGATAACTTGCATCATCAAACTGCTGAGTTTTCACCATAAAGAGCTACCGCAACACACATTAAGCTAGTTGAGCTAGCAACAGGGTGCATGGGGTCATTATTAGAGCGACAACTGTGTAGGGAAATGGATTGGTCAACAAATCTTTGCACTTTAACACAGGAGACCGCTGTTCATTATGTATGAATACATACTTTGTACGTATTGATAACATGGTAAGGAAGTAACTTTTATCAAGACCATTTAGTTTAACTGCCAGTTACGTTTTATATTTCAACGGACAAAAACATGAGCAAATCCTTCCTGTATAAGTGCACAGTGCAATGAACAAAAAACCTGACAATAGCACTCACTAAAATCTGCATTTTTTATGAAACCTGCCAAGCTCCAGATTTGTTGGGAAATAATTAGATCCCAAATAGATCAGGCTGATTGTATTGATTTGTTTCCAGTATACCATCATAGGCAGCCGGTTTACTTGACTATTTTGTGCTCTCACAGCGCACTGCCCGCATAGTTTTGTCTTTCCTGTTCTGTCGTCATTTAAGGAGAAACACTCAAGTTATTGTATAATAATCAATTTTTGAAGTATTGATTCAGAATCTAACAAAATGAAAATTTCAATTCTTATGTAAATTGAATTCCTCTACCTTCATTATTTCTGCCTCTGTAGACACAGTATTACTATCACTCACCTGCTATTTCTCCCCAACTTCCTCACTCATCCACTCACTCCTATAATACATGGATTCAATGACATGAAAATGGAACACACAAATATGAAGCAAAAATGTTATGCAGCCAGCAAAACACACACACACACACACACACACACACATACACACAC
>NC_045734.1:15119689-15126083 GCF_008692095.1 Etheostoma spectabile
ACACACACACACACATACACACACACACACACACACTCTCTGCATGGATTCAATTGCCTCTGTGTTTGTAATTATGGCTCCGCAGGAAGTAGAACGGAGCACCTGGGTGCCCTGCAGTGGAATACACTCTAAATGAACTCTGTATTTCTAATCTAAGAAATAAAGGTTGAACTACTGTTTTGCATTGACAGTTACATTTTACTGTAATTCAAATACCATGATGGACCTTGTTCCAAATAGTTATAGCCAGTTTTGCCTGAAGAGTTAGATTTACTCATATACTGCACTAAAACTGACATTCAAAAGATTACACATAATTACCACAATGGTTTTATGTTACTGCTTATTTGTTTTTTGCCTATCTAGCAATATGAAACACCTATTGTAAAGTATTTCATACAATAGACAATATATGCCAATCTATGCACAGGAATACAAAAAAAAACGTACTGTACAACAATTCTTCACATGTATTGTTTGCCATATGGCTGTCATGACATGCATACAATCCCTGCAAAGTGTTATAGGGTCTGTATCTACCCTTTACCTTTATTTTCTCAGTTTCTCTCATCCCCATTTGCCTTTTCACTTAGGGTTGAAGTGGATTTAATCAATAGTATGGGCAATGGCTTTCAGTTGGAATTACTTTGCCAGTCTATTTCATCAGGTAAAAAATGGGTATTTCTAATGTTTTGTATTTTCACTCTATTGCAGTTTAACTGTGTGGGCAATGTGTTGCTTTATTCTTGGTTTCTCAGGAAGCAATTTTCCACCTTTTGCAAGCAATGCAAAAAAAGATTAGTGTAGTTTAAGTTTTTACACACTGATAAGCACAAAGAAAAAACAAGAAATACATATTATAGAAGAAGAAAGATGAAATAAAAGAACAATATCTGAAGTAAGACACAGTTAATGGGGAGTTTTATTTCAGAGGCAATTTAATTGTACCTATGTAATGTTTCTTTTATACAGACTGTGTGGCAATTCTGGTCAGTCAGCCACCACCTTGGTCCAGACCAAAATATCTCTATAACTATAAGATGGATTGCAGTAGAATTTTGTACAGTTATCCATGGTCCCCAGAAGATGAATCCAACTGCCTTAGTGATCCTCTGACTTGTCCTCTAGCTCCATCACCATGCTACTTGATGGATTGTCACACAGTGTTGTAAAAATATTTATAGTTTCCAGAATCTTTAATGATCCACTATGTTTCCCTCTAGAGTCACCATGAGGTTCACAGTTGTGGTTCTGAGTAAAATGTCTCAACAACTAATGCATAGATCACTGTTAAATTTGGTACAAACAGGAACACAGGAACAATTGTAATGCGCTGGCTGATCAGAAGGAGTAGTTCAAGGATGTCAAAATCAGCTCATGGTCAATGGTTTTAACATTAAAGTTTATTCTTGGTCTTGAAAATAGTACTTACACAAAATTATCTTAACTAAAGGTGCATTCATTGTTCCATTTACTACATTTTTTGGGAGCATGCAACCTCATGTCAAGTTATAGTTTTTTCTTAGTTTTTTGTTGATTATTTTTACAGAAAGAAAAAGACGGATGTTGAGTTGATCAAGTCAAAAGATAATAAATTAATAAATACATGTGGTATAGTCTTATGTATAACATTTACAGTGTCATTTGATTGCCTTATAGCACCTTGCTGGAGACTGGGTTTGATGAATTACAATCATTACAGTTGTACAGTTATTTAAAGCAGTCTGCTTTTACAGGTTTGGCTATTCACTATCAGATGTTGACAGATTTCAAATGAATCAATCACGTGGCATGTATCTGCAAATAACGTCTATTTCCATTCTTTTAACTGAATTCAAATTGGACCCAGGACAAAATATTTAGCTCTGGCTCATGTACAGAGCAGTCACACTCATGCGTGTAAGTACATCGCTCTTCATATAGACCTTTGAAAGTCCTCAGAGTGGAGACTTAAAAAGGCCACTTGGACTCTATCAAAACTGTCAAGAGGAAGCCAGCTCACTTGTTTGTCCATTGCAGTTTCTGTGTATGGTGTGTAAGTGTGTGTGTGTGTGTGTGTGTGTGTGTGTGTGTGTGTGTGGTTTGTGTGTGTGTGTGTGTGTGTTTGATGTTTATCAAGATACAATTCCCAAAATTCCCAAGAGAGGAAGAAGGAGACAGAGGGGGGACAGGAAGAAAAAGAAACCTGAAGTCAAACTGGAGAAGTGAAAGAGCACAGCTCACAGTTAGAACTAATAAGTTCCACTTCTGCACGGCCCCTATCTGTATATATTTTTCAACTTAATAGCAGTCCAATCAACCATGTCAACCTCAACATGGCTTTAATTTGTTTCCAGTCAAAAGTCCTTCCCATGAACAATATTTTGATTTTGTTGCATTACAAATTTATTGAAATGATTTCTGATAGTAATTAACATGCAGCAGGAAATGTATGTACTTTATGTACAGAGTTGTAAAAATACTTCACTTTCTCATTTACAGTTTGAAAATACTGTACACACCACAGTTAGAAATACTGTGATAAGATGCTCCATTAGTTTGTCAGTGCTAGTGGCAATATGTAGCAGAAGAGCAAGAGGTATAAACTGGTGGTAATTGAATACCAGGATCCCAGTGGGAAGATGAAGGGTAGCCATGCTATTAGACAGAATTAGCCACCCCCTCTCCCACAGGAGCACACGTTTAGACACTGTGCACACAAGTGCTTGTGTGTATGTGTAAGGACAGGGGCGATTCTAGGATCAGACCTTTAGGGGGCTCAGCCTCTAATGAGAATGTGACATGGATAAAGTGACTTGCAAAAGTGTTAATTTGGGTTCTAATCTGTTCCATGAAATTACGAACTTCTTCTCTGGGGACTACCAACATTAAACTTCACAACCGCACAGATTAGATAGAGACTCAGCAAAAGGCAGGAGTCTGGCACAACCACCTCCGATTAGCCAACACAACATAATTTTAGGGGGGCTGAAATTAAATTTAGCTTGAGCCCCACTTTAAAGGGTCTAAAATTGCATGAGTCCAATTTTGGCAGGCTAAAACCCATTCCATTAAGGGTGTTTTTACACCGACCACCTGTAGTTTGGTTGAATCAAACTGAACTTCGTTTGTCAAGCTGGTGCGGTTCATTTGGGCAGGTGAAAATGTGAAAATCGAACTCTGGTGCTCACCACAAGCGGACCAAACAAGCGTACCAAGACCTGCTTGAAGAGGTGGTCTCGGTACGTTGTCAATCAAACTCTGGAACGGTTAGTTCTCCGCAAGTCTGAGTTAATGTCTCTTGTAGTCAGGTGTGTTTAGCATTTTGTGATGAAGTAGAGCAGCCAACTGTAGCAGTGTGCAGTTTCTATCACAGAAATTGGCTGCGGTCAAGCTTGCTATCCATCACTCTTATCGCCGTGGTCAAACCAGCTGCCGCAAAATTGGAGACAGACGCCATCAGAGCAGAGCAAAGTCTCGGTGAGCAGAGCAGATGTCGTAAACGTCTCTTGCAAAACAATGTCTGATAATTTTAATGAAATGAGCTGGTTTGGCCACTAGACCAGAACATAAGACCTTCTTTCTGTGTCTTTCTCTTTCTATGTCTTTCCAGACATATCTGACCAATAAGAGGGGTTGGACGTTCTTGCCTGATTTGTAATGACACAATTTGGTATGCTTGGATTTTCCCCAGTGTGAAACCAAACCACACCAACCAAGGGTAAATTGCTCCAAGTTTACCAACTCACGCTCTGATTCAGACAAATGCAAACAAACTACAGGTGTGAAAACGCCCTAGAGAGTTCAATTTCATACCTCATTTATTTTGACTTTGCTGTTCAGGAACAACCAACAATTAATAAAGGTTCAAAGATTGAAGGATTGGGTTTCCATGGAAAGAGCAGAGATAAGATGTTGTGTGTGTATGTGTTTGCATATGCAATAACTTGAGGGAGGTAGATGAGTTAAAGAGGAGCAAAAACATGAAATAATTGTGAATACAGAGAATGTTAAATGTCAAAGATACAATTACAAATGAAAGGAATTAGTGTTGGATGGAGGAAGGATGAAGAGATGCATGAATTTTGGCGGAAGGTAAATTGTTGCATTATTTGAATCCACAGGTGATTCATCGTGTTGCTGATTGCCAAATACTAATGGCTAGGTGTGTGTATGTGTGTGACTATGTGCGTTTGTTTCTATGCTGGCACATTCTAAAGAAACTAAAACAGTTTGTTTTTTACTCCCAGTATTGAAAGCCTTTAATTAGCCTGAGCAGAACTACATTATAAGCTTTTATGGCCATTGGTGCATGCTTGTGTATTTGATGGTCATATCGTGTGAATTTGGTTCAGGTTACTTTATTGGTACCCGTGGATAAACTAGGTTTACAGTCTAAGAGGTATGACATCCTAAAAACTTTGTATACCACCACATAACATACAACACACCAAACATTAAAAGGTGTAATAGAGACAGTAAAACATGGACAAAAGAATAGAAAACAGTACATAACCAAAGTGCCTGTGCGGTTTGTGCAAGTAATTCTAATTCTGCAGTTTGTTTAATAGAGAGATTGCCCCTGGGACAAAACTGTTTTTGAATCTTATAGTTCTGCAACCGGGGACTTTTACCCTCCATCCAGAAGGGAAATACGGAAATTCCCTATTCAGAGGGTGTAGGCTATCTCTTAAGATGGCCACAGCTATCCTCTGTAATTGTATACAGGGATGTGGGGTGCAGCGGGGACTCCCCAGTCAGTTTACTTGACCATTTTGCAATTTGAGTTATGCAATTCTTGTGCTTAACTGAAACACACCCAAACCATAATGCTAAGGAGAATGATATGATGGCTTCAATAAAAGCATGATAAAATAAGGCCATCATTGTCTTGTCTATATGAAAATGGTACAATTTTCTCAAGCAATATAGACGCTGTTGTTCTTTTTTGCAGACAGCTTCGCAATTCTCCTGGAAATTTGTGAATGGGCAATCTAGAGGAATTATTATGTAAATAAATGAATGAATGTAGAGGACTTGTACGTAGAAATGGATTAGCAAGTGGCACTCTGTGGTCTATAGCTGACATTGAAGCACTTGTCCATTTGTTAAACACGCAAACATGCAAACATGCTGTAACAGTCCGTTTTAAAATATATGCCCTTTGTTGAGCTTGCCGTGATCGCAATTTGTAAAATCACAAATTATGTCAAAATCATTTTTTTTCAATTTATACAGGTCTTCCTGATGTAAAGGATAATTATGGACACAGTTCCGGTTATTTGAAATGCAAAAGCAGTGTGAAGGCGCATAAAAAACATTTCAGTAAAGGTTTCAGCTTGATAAAGAATAAAAACTCCATCAAAAGTAGAGGAAAAAGTAGGGTAAGCCATACACAGGCATTACAATTGAAGAGATAATTTGCATGAAAATCAACCCTCTGTCTCCAGCAGACGTACTGTATTTCAAACTTCAGCAGACAGTATACATGCAGTATGTTATTGCAGGCTGGGTAATGGGACATTGTCAAATGACGGCAGATTAGGTGACAAATTATGCTTTGTTATCACTCTTTTCTCTATCTATCTATCTATCTATCTATCTATCTATCTATCTATCTATCAATCTATCTATCTATATATCTATCTATCTATCTATCTATCTATCTATCTATCTATCTATCTATGTGTATGTTCAGTGACATGGAATATGAGCCATGGCTTTCAAGTTTGTACCTCCAGCAGGAGGTGAAACATCTAAAGGCCTCTGAGCACTGAAAATATTTGACTTGTATTGATAGCACAGTGCTTCTTATGAACAAAGGTGGTTTTCAATAGGTAAAAAACAAATAATCTTAAATAGAGTGACAGATTGCGGAAAATCCAATCAAATCCAATCCACTTTATTTATATAGAACGATTTTAACAAACACAAGGATTCCTAAGTGCTGCACTAAAAGATAGTACAGAATAAATAGATAACACAGAAAAAGCCCAATGAAAAATATAAGGTACAATAAAATAAATACAATAAAATGCACTGCCAGCACACGGTAAAGGTATACACATACGATCAACACTCTACCTGGTGTTAAAAGCCAAAGAAAAAAGGTGGGTTTTAAGAAGAGTTTTAAAATGAGACAGAGAAGAGGCCTGTCTAATGTCCAGAGGCAGCCCATTCCAAAGTTTTGGAGCTGCAATGGCAAAACGCTTGGTCCCCCCTGAGCTTAAGCCTAGCTTTGGGCACCGTCAGGAGCAGCTGGTCAGCTGACCTGAAAGATGGGTTTGGAATGCAGGGGTGCAGCAGCTCAGAGAGGTAAGGTGGGGCAAGGCTATTCAAGGCTTTAAAAGCAAATAAAATAATTTTAAAATGAATCCTAAAATGGACTGGCAGCCAGTGGAGTGAAGCTAAAATA
>NC_045734.1:15126093-15126203 GCF_008692095.1 Etheostoma spectabile
GCTCATACCTGCTTGTGCCTGTTAAAAGACGTGCAGCAGCATTTTGTACCAGTTGAAGATGCAAAATGGAGGACCCACTAGCCCCCATATAAAGTGCATTACAGTAATCC
>NC_045734.1:15126213-15127415 GCF_008692095.1 Etheostoma spectabile
CGAGTGGTCAGAAAGGCGTGGATTACTATCTCAAAGTGTTGGTTAGACTTCACCACAGCTTTAATCTAATCTCTGAAATTCTAATTGTGTGCATGAAGTATATGCTGTTCAAGATGTTTATTCATTCATGCTGATTTAAAATGTTCATGTTGCATTGAACAGCATTTAAATCAAAGCTGTCTTCAAATGTTGCAGGAAGAAGATGTTTTTTTATGGTTAGTAATACATTTGTTTGACTGATCCTGTAAACAAGCTCACACGTTGGATACATCGTTAAAATTAAAAAAACAATCTGAGTTAGAGCTGCCGAATTCTCACATTCTCACTTTCATGGTTATACATCTCATTAAACGTTTTAACCTAGTGGATGATAAACTCTTTACTCACCATTCTTTTGGACAGTAGGGCATCTAAAAGCTAAAGCCATAATTACAGAGACAGGGATATATTTTACAAATGTAGCAGTAAGCCAGTCATTACTCATTTACTTGCTATTCTGATGCTTTTTTGGAAGCATGAAGGTAGCAAGTGATTGAGCTGTGACTGAATTAATGATTAATAAGCCGGAGGCACAAGACCATTATAGGGGAAGTGGTTGACACTTTGTCAAGAATAGAAGCGGAATATAAGGCATAAACCTTTGCTTAGATATGTGTTTATGGATATTGTTGCTGTTGTACATGGGTTTGCAAACAACTAATTTGTATCAGAAGAAAGTTCTCCATTAAGGAAGTTTTTTTTCTTTCCTGGCATTTTTTGAATTAAGGTCTCCTCTGAGATTAAGAAAAGCCAAGAGTGCAGGAATGAAAAAAATAAATGACAATGAAATATCTAAACTGTCAACATGCTGAGCAGTGTTTTGGAGAATTAAAGGCAAACATAATACACAGCCAATATGACAAACACATGCTGTTGTCTATTTTTGTTTTATTTGTTTTTATGAGTTATTATTGTTCAGGAAATGCAAGTCCCTAGCGACCAATTTTATGTATATATTTTCATCAGAAACTGGAAAGAGAGGGTCTATTATGCAGTGGGTTTCTCAAACGGGAACTGAAGCAGATGACACAGCTATAATTTGGTCTCTCAGATGCTCCATCGACAGTCTCAGCACACACTCTGCCTTTCTGTCACTGATGGAGAGTCACGACTTCTCAAGTTGAAGAATTATGCATGCACAGAGTGACACACACACACACACA
>NC_045734.1:15127425-15128125 GCF_008692095.1 Etheostoma spectabile
CACACACACACACACACATGCAGAAACACACAAATGCGCACACAACTTTTGGGTCTGTTTAAGCATTCTGAATTAAAGAGCTTCCACATACACATTCAGATAAGGCTCACACACAAACACAAACACACACATAAACTTAAAAGACTCATGAAACCATATAATGAATAGTAATCATAGGCATTTCCATAACGCAAAACATAATCCCTGATGAAAATTCAGACAAAGAAATAAATTATAGTGGGGAAAAACAGCCACACACCGAAACCAGTGCAATAACGTAATGAATGATAATGTGAAGTAAAACAGCTCGAGTTAGAGGAGGTAGTGATGCTTAAGGGCAGTTGTGCATGCGCGCACGTGTGCATGTATGCATTCACTCAACATTCATGCCTTTATGTATCATAAAAATGCTAGTGCAATTTCCGGACATAATATGCCTTTAAATGTTCATCTGCATGCGGAGTTGGGTGTGTATGTGAATGTGTGAGTGTGCGTGTGTATGTAATCTAACGGTTTATGCAGTGAAGTTAGAGCTTATTAAAGGGAGTGTAAAGCAGAGAGACTGTAATTACCAAACATAAATGAGAAGCTCTCACCCAATGCATTAAATTACCCTGAGAGAGGAATGCCAGCTGATAATTGGACTTTCTCATCTTAGTGTGTGTGTGTGCGTGTGTCGGTGTGTGTGTGTGTGTGTGTG
>NC_045734.1:15128135-15134124 GCF_008692095.1 Etheostoma spectabile
TGTGTGTGTGTGTGTGTGTGTGATAGAGAGCATGTGGAGATGGGGATGAAAACCATCTTAAGTTGAAAGATGTTGCACAATTTTGTACTTGCGTCTGACTGTGTGTTAGAGTGTGTGTCTATCTGATGTCCTTCCTCTCTGGGAGAAAAAGTTGTTGCTAGTCCTCTTGCACACTTTCAGAGTAATAAATCTGTTGACGCTCCAGTTCTGACAAACCATGGTTCACTTTAGGCTTCACCTCCCCTGAGTGGGTCTGTGTGTGTGCGTGTGTGTATACGTTTCTATGTAAAAAAATGTATCCACATGTACTGTATATTTGTATGAATAAAAATGGATTGTGCTTTATACAGAATATTCCATGTTTTGTAATGTATTCCATTTGTATCTGTGTTTTCTGTGTGTTTCAAGTGTGTGAGATTAATTGTGTATCAGGGTGTGTCAGCGGAAATGAGAGGTTGTTTGTCCTGGGAATGTTTGTGATAAAGACTGATTGTCTATCGATATATGTGAGACCCAGCATTAATTCAGTTATGTGGGCGGGTATGTGTGGCCGTAGATACTGTATGTATACCAAATTTGTGAATGTGTGTGCATGTGTGTGTGTGTGTTTCTCCCTGTTGTGTGTCCCTGAGTGCATTTTCCTCCTCCTACTCCCCTCTCTTTCCTCTGCACTGTCCTTGCAGTGTCCTTCTATCTGCCTCTCTCTTTCCTACTCTCTTGCCATCTCCATCTCCTGGCCTTGCTCTCTCTATCTTTCTAAGTCTTCCTTACAGATGCATCCCCTCTTAACACACACACACATACACACACTCACACACACACACACATGCATACACTTGTCTCTTTTCCTCTTTGCGTTTCACTCTTTCCCTCCTTCCTTGCCCTCCCTCTTTCACTCTAACTTTCTGTACCAGGGGAATAACATGCTTCGGAGCTTTCAGATGGAGACAGAGAGTGTAGCTCCAATCAGAACTGCACCAGACATTTTAAGTAAACCAACCGCAATGCTATCACACATACATGCCCCCCCCCCAAAGTCTCACGGTCAACTGTTCACACAAAGGAACACATACAGGGACTTTTGCAAGGGAAAACATTCCATCTGAACCTGAAAAATGAATCACTTTCAAAAAGCTGGAGCACAGGGCAGATGCCAGTACAGAGGGAGGAAGATGAAACAAGCTGTCAGAGTAGAAAACCTGCAGCAGATTAGAAGAGAAAGACTGGAGAGAGGGAGCAGTTGGGCAAAACAAACAGAAGCAGAGAAAGGACTTGATGGAGAGGAGAGTTAAAAGAGAAATAAAACAAGGTAAACACACTTTAGCCAGACTGACCAATGTTAGTAGACAGAAACACACAGAAGCAGTGGAATGTGGATAATGGCGATAGAAAGACAGGCAGTAAAGCAGACAGCACACAGAGCAGAGTGACAGACTGACAGAGGGATAAACCGACAGAGACACAGTGAAGGGGTTAGTTTGCTAAATGGGTCTGCTTGATAATTGTGTTCTGTGACAGCTGACAGTAGCGCCACTTAATTAAAGCCAAGCAGGAAATGACTATTTATAGAGGCTCTATCCCATCAGCACTAAATGACATGGTGTTTTATTTCCCTGCAACCAACTGGCCGCAAAACGCTGACTTTATTTAATTCGATAAGTGTGTGTTTGGAGGGGAGGGGAGGAGAGTGGTGTGTGTGCGTGCGTGGGTCCGTGTGTTATGGTGGGGGGAGCCAATGGGAGGAGTTTGCCCAGTTTGGCGTGTAATCTTTACAAAATGTGTGTGCCTGTTTGTAGGAAAGATAAATCTATATAAAGAAATAAATCAGCGTTATTATATATATATTTGTCCCAGGCAATTGAAAGCGAGCACTATATCGCACATGCACGCAAACACACACACACACAGACACGCGCAGTCATGTCCCACGACAATGCACAGTTTGACAGCATTCTCCCTGACAGTTTGAAATGTCAGCCCCAAGTGTCAGCCCCAAGTGTCCGTCCAAGTGCGCAGATGAATATGTGTGTGAGTGTGTGAGGTTGTAGAGTCACCATTTCCTGAATGTCAGCTAGACAAACAATTCATGGAGGAATCATGCTGCCTCCTTTTCTGACTGCCATGCACTGGATTGGACTTGAAGTGAAGAAATTCGACAGACGAAAACACTCGAATGTTGGAGTTAAACATAACAAATACAAAAACAGAACAGGCATCTGTGCCTAAGGATGCACTCAAAGCACTTTGCTATATTTCTGGGATTCGTTGGGTTCGTTTGTTGAGTAACTTTAAGTGACTCACATTAAAAAATGATAACTACTAGCTAAGACTGGATGGTTGATTTCATTGTAATGCCATGTGTTTATGCTTGTTTATAGAATGTGTGAATATAATTTTAAAAAGGGCTGCACTTTGTATTTTCTTCCTGTGAAACATGTTACAAGTCCATTGCAAACGTTCAGTGCAATGCAGGAAGCAATTTGCCCTTCATGTAGCATGGTGTAAAATTAGGGTTTCACAACCTTGATTAGAGTGGTGGTTGTGCATGTTACAAGCCTCCCTTCTTGCCTGTCACAGGCCTGCAGTGAACGTTTATTTTATTATCTGTAACCCCTGTAATTCTTCACCTGTTTTAGTTGTCTTACCCTGTATTCCTGTGTGGAGGCCTCTACTGCTATGTGTGAAAACTTCCTTCAATTCTTTATTGAAAAGGTCACTTTAAATAGGGCTCAAATCTCACCTTCAGCTTATGACCAATGTAGCTCTGCTCTGCTGTTTTGACCAGTTTCACCCTGTGACTCTTTCCTTTTTATGAGACATTCTTGGTCATTTGAAGCCCTCAGGTACTCTAAATGTTGCAGTCCCTCCTTGACTATTTAATGGCTGTTGCAGATCAACCACTGTTGATTATTGGATACAATAATAACTCATTATCTGTATATAATTTTTAAAAATGTCTCCAAATAGTGTTAAAGGTCAGTTTTTGGTCATTTTTGTTTATTCGCGTTTTTAAACTCAGTTCGGTACTGACGACACTTTGGGGAGAGTAGCCTCAGCCTACTACCAGAACTATGGCGACTGACTTGGATGAGGAAGAAGTGGAAAAGCCTACAGCCGCATAATTACGAACCTACCAGACATGAGAGGGCAAATGAGAAATTGCTGAAAGTTGGGGAAGTCTCCTGGTGGGTTGCTGTGATGTAGCAACCCAGCAGTGCCAGCGCAGCAGTGCATTCAATAATAACTTTTCTTTTGACTGTTAGTGAATAGCACAGAGTGAACGTCAACGTTTTCTTTATATCTAGTGACAGTGATCAGGTCGTCAGTTCAGATAAGTACTGGTAAACTTATCTAGACATAGGAATAGAAGGCCCTCCCACAAGATAATCCCTATTTAAATCTTTCCCCCAACGTTAACACATTTCTGATTAGATATTCCACGTTTTGATGTTAGCCTACTACCTGGAGTAACACCCTATTTGCCTAGTGTTATTTCCAAGCATTTACCTCTTCCTCCGGAGAAAACCTGTCGCTGTGTTTGGCAGGTGCTTGTGTATTTGGTACCGAAACTGCGGTTGAGAGCTTTTGCTGTAGGGGAATGAATGAGTGTGTTTTGGCCGCCGGTCGAGGAGCTCACCCCACAATCAGCAAATGTGACATGCCTCACTCAGCATCTAGGATTTGAGGTATGCTGCCTGAATCCATTTGTGCTTACGATAGTATAAACACATTTCAGACAGGATCATGGTCCCCTCCAAGCCAGCACACACAAGTATTTTAATTGTTTATATTTACTTAACCATTCTTTTTAGACTATATCATATGAAAGACCCTATCCCTAGACAATACAAGTTCACTGCACACAGGCATGCTATTAAAAATGTCTTATGACAGTATCAAGACAATCATTTTGGGCCATTATTGCCATTCTCCTTGTTATCATATAATCTAAAGAAAACAGAATGACATATGGTGATACCTCATAATAGCAGTGTTAGAACTGATGCAAATACCAATCAACTACTATTACCACTGCAACAGCAGGTAGTAGTACTAAGCATTTGAGCAACTCATTGACAATATACTGTAGGTTTACTCCAGATGTAGTGTAGAAAAGAAGTGACCAGTATTACAGTGTTCATGCCTTCCCAAAAAATTTTGAATTACATTGTTATTAGGACGTGGGTTAATAGGAAAGACATGTTTTTTAAGAAAACATTAAAGTTTGGTTAAATAACAACAAACAGAGTGTAATTTAACATATGTTTTATTTGGGAACAAAGCAGAGAATTTTAAAATAAATCCATTAGCCTTCAAAAGTTGTTTTTTTTAAGGCTTGTCCAGGTCCGTTGTCTGTGAGGTTGAAAACATCCACACAAGTCCAGGCTTTCAATGTGCAGCATCACTTAAATCATGCAGAATGATTGAGAATCTGAACTTTATTCCCCTGGTGTGCAGACTGCGGAACAGAAACAAGTTTGCTCGCCGCAAATGTAGCTTGGCGAGACGCGTCCTACCACACTTGGTGTCGGTGTCACTTTAGCTAGCTGTCTAAACTTGCGAACAACCGAACAATATCCTTATCTAAGCTGTGTTTCAATTAACATAATAACATAATAAAGACACCTGGACTCGGTCAAGACCAAATGACTGTTAATATTAAAAGACCAAAAGCCTTAGTAGGCAAGACCAGTTGCAAAGACAAGGTGGGCTGCTCTGTTTCTCCCCAACGTGATGTCATGCAATGCATTGTGGGGGAAAGAAGAATCATTGCAAACCGCTGTAAAATAGCTCCTACTTTTTGTATTAGCCTATGTTACGTTTTGTGATGTCCAACACCATCAAATACAGTGGATACCAGTTAAAAGTTTTATTACCAACAAGCTAATTGCACAAATTTGAAGCAAAATTAAACCTGCAACATGGGCTTTAAGAAGGTTTTCCCCACTGTAGGACCATCTGTTATTGCAGTCATTGATAGCAGTTTGTCCTCAGGTGTGGTCCCTGGAAATTTTAAGCACGCAGTAGTACAACCCCTGATTAAAAAATCCTGCCATTTATGAGAAGATTAGAAGATTATATTCTAGAGGTTTTCCAATCCGGTTTTAAAACCCTGCACAGCACAAGAGAGTTTTTAATGATATATATTTTAGCTACTGACTCTGGTGACAGTGTTATTCTTGTGCTTTTGAATTTAACTGCTGTATTGGACACAGTGGATCATAAAATATTGATCTCACGTTTGAAGCAATGGGTGGGCATCAGGGGCACAGGACTGGAGTGGTTCAAAATGTTCTTGGCTGACCACAATGTATGTGTTAGCCTTGGTGACTGGGTATCCTCCACTGCTCCTCTGTTGTGTGGGGTCCCACAGAACTCAGTTCTTGACACTCTACTTTTCTCTCCCTATTTTCTCCCAGGGTTCCGTTCTCAGGAAGCATGGCATTTCTTTCCTCTGTTGTGCAGATGACAGTCAGATGTATGGGCCTCTTAAAAAGAAAGATGCATACTCAGATTGCTACTCGTGTGTCTTGACGACATGAAGGCCTGGATGGCTCTTTTTAAATTTTAATGATGAAAAGACGGAAGTGATGGTTTTTGGTGCCCCCCCCCCCCCCCCCCGTAATCTGGTTCTTGGCACAGTATAGTAAACCTAGTATCAAAAATCTAGGGGTTAAAGTGGACCTAGAGCTTACGTTTTGAGAGTCAGATCAAGGCTGTGAGGTTTCTTCCACTTGAGGCAGCTGGCCAAAATAAAGCCAATACTGTCAAGACAGCACTTTGAGATTGTAATCCACACCTTTGTTACCACCAGGCTGGATTACTGCAATGCACTTTATGTGGTGGTAAGTGGGTCCTCCATCGCCCACATCCAGATGGTACAGAATGCTGTTGCACGTCTTTTAACTGGCACACGTAAACATGAGCACAATACCCCCATTTTAGCCTCACTCCACTGGCTGCCTATTCAATTTAGGATCCATTTTAA
>NC_045734.1:15134134-15141763 GCF_008692095.1 Etheostoma spectabile
ATTCTTTTATTTGCTTTTAAAGCCTTGAATGGTCAGCCCTACCTTGCTGAGCTTATATGCCCTTACATACCGACACTCAGGTCAGATGATCAGCTACTCCTGAGTATACTTAAAACTAAGCGGAAGCTCAGAGGGGACCGTGCCTTTGCAGTGTTAGCTCCTAAATTATGGAATGATCTGCCTCTGCACAATAAACAGGCCTCTTCTTGGTCTGTTTAACAACACTTCTTAAAACCCACGTCTTCTCTGTGGCTTTTGACACCTAGTAAGATGTCAATATAATTTACTTCATTTAATTATTCAGTTTATTTGCTTTTTGTTGCGCAGCTATTATTTTTACTCTTATTATTACTCTTATTGATTTTTACCCAATCATGTGCCTTTCCTCAATACTTTTTTTTTATAAAGGTAATGAGTGAATTTGAAGACATAAAAAATGGGATTAAGGATGACTTCTTCATCCTACTTTACAGGACTATACGTTAATACAGCATAGCTGCCACATAAAGAACAGAACACAAAACCAGAACAAAACACTGCCCGTTTCATCCATACTACAAATTAATATTTCGTTTACCCTGGTAGACTTTCTTATTTAAACCAAATTACTATAGTCTATTATTCCTACCCTCTAATACAACCCACAGTAGCATTTTTAAGCAGAGAACATAATGGTTGCGTTTTTTGATAACATTGTGAAAGGGTCGATAACCCAAGTTTAGAAAAAAAATCATAATTTGGGTTTAAATCAGTATACTTGTTATGTTACTTTACTCCAGGTTACACACATGACGCAGAACATGACATAGTTCTATTTGTTTGGCAAAGTTAAAAATAAACCTTGCTGTTGACTCTTCGGGAATAGGACACAAACCCTGCAGTCTGCTGGGTGAAAGTCTTGTGTTTGTTTAACCTATCCCTCCTTAAGCAGAATTCCGTGCTCTTATACTTTGTTACCTTCCTGCCTGTTCTGCTCCCAAAGTCATAATTGCTGCCTTTCCAAATGACTTATGCGGGCCTTTTTGGGAGGAGTACAGTTTCAGCCCCACAGTAGTAAATGCTACTTGTTATGTTAGAGACAATAAAATACTCTTTTAGCTTTTATAAAGTACCACACTGTCAAAGAAGGTTACATTCACCTTTTTGACTGTGTCTCTCTGTCCTCAGTCCCTTTTTTTGCATAACTGTCATTTCCTTTCCATCCCTTCATAGATAAACACAGGCATGATTAACAGGCTGCTATTTCTATTAGTTATTTGTTATTCAATGTGCGCTTTGACGTTAAAGGGGTGGATTTTTAAGCTAAAGCCTGCTGTTTTGTTATCAGAAGGAACATGGACACACAACAGAACACTTTTTTATCTCAGGAGTTCAACTTCATAGTCTCTGGAAACACTACGGCAGCTTCCACCAAACATGTCATCCATGACCCTCATCAGCTTGAAACCTTCCACAAAAATAACATGCCAGAATGAACCCAGTTTACTACTCTGAATCTATTATACAATACCTACTCTACAGAACTTGAAGGTCACATTAAACTAGCTGAGCAATTATTCCTGAAGTTCAAACAAAGCATGTTTAATTAGCAGTCAGTTACTAAGCGACACAGACTTTGCTGGAACAAACTTCCAGAAGATCGTAGGAATGTGCCAACATGCTACTTTCAAATCCAGTCTGAAGGTATTTCTGTTTTTATCCTAGCTATTGTGCTATTTTACATGGATGCTCAAAGTACAATAAAATAGAGCTGTTTGTTAATTCCATATACAATTCATTTTAGTCAATTATAATAGACATTCTTATAAAGTAGAATAGTGCTTCATGATTCATCACATTAATTAACTTTTTTTCAAATCAAATGCCATCTTGAAATACCACAATTATTTTCTGTGTCCATGGTTACTAAAAAGTAGCTGGCGTTTCTGTCCATAGTATCAACTTGGCAGAGGTAACGGAGGCATGTTCATTGTTTCTTCTGATCCTTTCCAACCACACAAGAAATTAACAGTTGTATTGTACAGTTAAATGCAATATCATGTACAAATGATGAGATTATAGTACATTTCACTTTATAATTACAGATCTGTAATTGTGTTCATACATACACATTTACAATAATAAATGTCTGTCCTTTATCCTTTTTCCGATTAACTTGTCCTGTTTCTTTAGTCCCTTTTTCCGTCTCCTCTTGTTGTTGTTTTTTTCAAAGTGCACCGATAACACCGACTTGTTTGAAGTAGCACTGATTCACAGTAATCAACACCTGCTTACTCAAGCAGCGCCGCCTGTTCTGAGTTTTGCTTCCACTTTTGACATTATTACATCACCCTACCCATGCCTCTTTCTTTTTTCTTTCTCACTTTCCAACTTTCTTTGCTGATCTGTTTAGTTTTACTTTCTTACTCTACAACTTCTATTCTTCTGTCTTTGCAGCCAACCCTAACACTAACACTTTGTTGTTCTTCACTTTCCTTCTTACTTTCTTCCAGCCCAGGGGCCTCACTTATAACCATTGGCACACACAAAACAGGGCTTGAAAGGTGCATACGCCACTTTCTAAGCATGAATTTGAATTTATAAAAAAAAATTGACACTAGGAAAAAAAGTATTCAAAGTGTCAAGCCATTCCATTAATTGTGAAATTGTTATAAAAGGGCTGGGTGATGATGGATTCTTCAGCACTGTTGGAGGTGTTTTGCCAATGGCAGGCTTCGGATGGATAGGGAGTTCAGGGACCACGAGGATTTTCAGCCCCATTTTGAAGACGGGCTTGTGAGTTGATTTTGAATCCTAAGAGCAATTCTCTTGGAATTGTGTGCTGAACTGGGCCCAACTTTAGAGTTACCAACCTACGGAAACCGTCCAATTCCAGTTCCTTTACAGGTTTTGACCACAGGGTTTCTCGCAACAGGCACATTCCAGAGGGAATTGGTGGACAGGTCAGGGAATTCACATTGGGCTTCGTGGTGCCATCTGTGTGTGGTGGTATAATTGGAATGACCCAGCAATACATAACGCTTCCCTACACTGTGGGTGAGAGGGCAACATCAAAGTGCAATTTGCAGCGATGTGTGCTTTCCAAAATGTAATCAGGCGGTCGACTGCACTCATATTGCAATAAGGGCACCACACAAGAACAAATTTGCTTTTGTGAATCGAAAGCATTTCCATTCAATTAATGTCCAAATCATCTGTGATGTGATCTCATTCTGACGTATGCAGTTGCTTGACGGCCTGGCTTAACCCATAAGTCATTCAAACTGAGACCCAGCAGTGTGGGAAGCAGTTCTGAAGTTGGACATGTGCATGATGGTTGGTTACTTGATGATGCATGATGGTTGGCTACTTGGTAAAATAAGGCTTAGAGCACGGGTCTCCAACCTTTTTTTCCTGAGAGTAAGTTCAACAAAATGAAAGTGTCCGAGACCTTCTCATGTTTAACATTATAAACATTTATTCACATGGCTTATTAGTGTTGATATCCAACACATCAACATTTTGTATGAAAGAATGTTAAATTCCACACCGTCCTCACGCAAAACATGGCTGTATAAGTAAGATTTTGCAATTGTGCAAATTTCAGACAATGCGTTTTTATTTCTCCCGATTCTACAGTGACGTTGTCGACGATAGCTCTAATTTTATCCATTAGTTTTTACAACACAGCATCATGGTGGAGCGTGGTGCCTGCACATTGCGCACAGGGCTAAAAGGATGGGACATTAAGTGATAATTAGAATCTGAAAGTGAACAAATATGCATGTAGTAATAATAGATGATTTTTTAAATCTTACAAAGTCTTCTCGGTGGTCGGTGGGGAACATTAACGTTATAAGGTTAAAACATTGTTTAACACGTTGAAGTTAACATTAAGTTAATTTAAGTATAATTGTTTTGATCAAAGTAAAGTTACCGTTAAACAGCACTGGGCTAATCCACGATTATGTTTGCCAGCTAAAGTTAGCTAGCTGTATAGATAGAAGACTAATCTAATGCAGATTAGATTATTTTTTTCTGCCTCACTCCCCTCCGCTAAGGGACTAGCTAGTTCAGTTAAGATGAGAGCAGACAACAACCCAGGGGACACAACACATCCACAGTTAGCAGCAGCCAGGCACTATTATAAATTTACAGCAATCCAAACCCAGCCAGCACAAACTTCAGCACCGGATAATGATGCTAATGGCAACAACAGAAAGTTTTATGTTTCGTCGAGGAAACAGACCATATCGCCCCAGGCATCCGAGTCCGGCTGACCGTGGCGTTGTGCTGAAATTCTCCCCCTTTTAGCAGTCTTCTTTACAGTTACGTTACAGTTACTTTTCACCCACAAATGGTGACTGTCCTGTGGTCAAAAGGTGAAGGTGAGGAGAGTCCGAAAGCAACACCCGGCGGCCATCCTATTGAAGTAGCTAGGCGTAGCCTCGGCCAAGTCGCGGCACTAAATACTCAGCAGTCAGCACCAGTCGTGAAGTAAGTCTCTCAGCATATCCTCGGCCAGTATATCTGGATCCGCAGCTCAACACCTGAGAGACTTAGCCAGTAGCTAAGTCTTTTAGAGGTGTTCAGTAACATTACAACAAACCCCTTTCCCCCCGGTGCTGAAAACATCCAAAAGGTGACACTGAGGTGAAATATATTGTGATATTCTCAGCTGCTGGCTAATGTTATCTTCCTGGCTCGCCAACTACTCAACTGGCTTGCTAACGTTAGCTACCAATACAAATCAAGTCAAGAAAACGTAATAATATGGGGGAAACTGCTGCTATTTATTAGAATGACACGAATAGGTTTTACCAGCAAGGATACTAACAAGGATACTAACAAGGTTAAAACTGCAATAGATAAACCTATCTGTGAACAGATCTATTTTAATCAGCTATTGTGTTAAACTACAACTCCCAAAATGCCACACAACGTTATCAAAAGTCAGTGTTCACATCCGTTGTATTGATTGAGAGAAAATTACATATTGCATGTTTAAGCTTGTTTTTATTCTCTCAAGTTAACTTTGTTGATGAAAATGGTTACACAACATTAGTTTTGTGGAAATGGTTCAGATTTCACAAAAGCGACAAGGAATGTATTAAGACGGTCTGCAACATATGTCAGCGTTGGTGCCAACCAGGATTGAAAAACGCAATAAATCTTATCCATCACTTGAACAGCTACCTTCCAAGCAACCACACTGAGTATAAGAAAATAGTGCTGGCAGTGGCAGTTAATGGCAATGCTTGCTCAAATACACACACACAGTTTGCAAGTTTGGTACAACGTTGTAGTTTGTCTGCTGTTTGTCTGTTGTTTGCTGCACCAAAACAACAAGCAATTGTGTTGTCTTTTGCCGCCATTGCACTTGCATTTGAAAAACGTTCAAAAAGTAGCAAAAACATAAAAACACTACTGTACATCTTAATGAATAGCAAAAACACCTGTTTACACATGCATTTGTGGCTGTGTTTTGTGCTACCTCTACAAACATTGATGCAGAGATGCATTTTTGGCAGGAGTTTTAAATAAGTAGTTTTAGGTTTACAAAATCAAAACAAATGTAGCCAAAACTGACTATTCACTTAGTTTGCATTTGTTTATTTTGCAGACACCAAAAATAAAATCGTAATTGTAAGATGACTGTACGGTGAAAAGAGGGCTACTCTTACTTTTCTTTTGCTAGTAGAGGGCACAACTGCTCTGTTGACCAGTGGGGCATCTCATGTGAATGTGTAATGTCAGTCCTCAATAAAAAAACATTGTGCAGAATATTGTAAAGCCGGCTTTAGTCAGTATACACTTTGAATGAGCAGTATGAGTGAACAATTATATTGGGATAAATATCCATCAAAATGGGAAAATATTTAGTGATCACATTTGTTGCCATATCACACAGCCCTAACTATACACAAAGCCTTGGGCTGTTTACCTGGTCCACCTGCAGTCTCATCTTCAGCCATGTCTGTACGGCAACTGATGATTTCCCAACAATTGATGCCATGTGCTCATCAAAGGGAGAGAGGTCCGGTGTCCCCTTGCCCCCACTAGTGGCACTTACTCTCTGCCTATGCAGAGCTTTGGGCATTAATTTTGAGGTCGCCACACTTCTTAACCTTAACATGGTTTGGCTCCCAGAGCTGGCAGCTGTTACAACATGCTGCCATGGAACAATTGTTTTCTTGGCCAAGCATCCGGCCAGGCATCTCAATCTCACAGTCTGAGACATTTCTCTCCTCAGCTTTACGCTCTGACATTGCCATTTTTTCACAGACATAGTCTACTTAAGGGTTATCAAGGACATTTATATGTGTATCAAAACAACACTAATTAAGGGTGTTTCTGTAACCATTTACGGGTAATTATGGGAGGGAAATAGGTGGCGTGTTGGCAGGCGTACACAAGGTTTTATATATCTGAATATTTTTTAGTTGTACAAACATGTCCACATCTTCTAAATGAGGCCCCAGGTAAGCTTCCACAACATACTATTTCTCTCACTCTTTTGGTCTTTCTCTCCCTGCATCTGGCTGTGTCCCACAGCAATGTTGGCAAAGCAGAGAGCAGATGAGACAGTGTTTAACAGTCTCATCTGCCAACATATCCAGCCCAGAAAGCTACATTGTAGTGTGTGTGTGTGTGTGTGTGTGTGTATTTGTGTGTTTGAGAGTGTTTGTGAGTGTGTGTGCATCCACAGGAGTGTGTGCAGTATCTGTACATATGTTGCCTTAGTGTCGCTTCTCATATCAATTTTGTGCATGTACAGATGTACAGAATCCAACAGAAACAGCTCCTTGATGTGCCATTTCTTGAAATGTGGGAGTAGCACCACACTGAGATTGTTCAACTGAGAGGGCCCTTGGCTTGGAACACTGACAGCCCTGTGGCTGGCTGTCTCTGCCATACAGTGGCGGTCGTTCAAAAGTCACCATCTTGATTGGCAAATCAAAGGCATCTACAGCCAAGTTCTGTGCTGCAGATGTATTTCTTACGGAAGTTCTCTCCTCTATTAAGCGGAACCCCATTAGGCAAGGGTGTGAGAAAAATGTTATAAGGGGGCTGGGTTTATGACTAACTTTTCTCTACTGAGGACACGGAGGATGTGTATTATTTATTTATTTGTCATACATGTCAAAAATCTGATGTTTTGGCAACTGCTAGCTTTCAAAAACATTAAACACATGGCTGGAGCATTTGTTTTTAGACAGGGAATGTTTTGATATGGAGGTATTAGCTCCTCAGGGCCTGTAATGTGTTGAAGAAATATTTGTCATATAATTTACATAAAAATGTGTTTTTTGTAGCTTGCTCTCCTCAGTGAGATGTCACTAACTCACATGAGAGTGATCTAGTCCTTAATAGTGCGATGAACCCAAATATTACTACTCAAAAGTCAAAAGAGCCATCAACAAACACCTCTACTTCATAGAGTGTGATATATTTCTAAATTGTCACGCATAAGTGGCGGTGACACCATTTCATTGATGGCACACTGCACCATATTTCAGCAGTTCAGCAGCAGCCCTGTAGATGTCTCAAGTGTTGCCAACACTTTTGT
This sequence comes from Etheostoma spectabile, assembly GCF_008692095.1. Taxonomy (NCBI): domain Eukaryota; kingdom Metazoa; phylum Chordata; class Actinopteri; order Perciformes; family Percidae; genus Etheostoma; species Etheostoma spectabile. Next base: position 15,141,684 of record NC_045734.1, read on the forward strand.
TATGATGCAGAACAACTGAAGGTCATGACCTTGGCAAAGGACTGCAGAGCTGTAGACGTACATGTGATTTGTTTCTGCAT
>NC_045734.1:15141787-15143165 GCF_008692095.1 Etheostoma spectabile
GTGTGTGTGTGTGTGTGTGTGTGTGTGTGTGTGTGTGTGTGCGTGTGTGTGTGTAGCACTGTGCACCTTTAAGCACACAGGAAATGCATCAATACAATTCATAGCTTGGTACTATTAATACCCATTCACTCTCCGTTCTGCAAATTATCTATTTACTGCAGGGTGGAGGTGGTGGAGGGGTCTGAGAGTATGATTGTGATTTTAGTAATGCTTTCAGAATAAAGGAAAGGAAGGGATGCAGAAATTGGGAGAGAGGGAGAGATAGAGAACCACTGCAATGAGGTAAAAGGATGGGAAGATGAGTGCACAGAAAGTGAAGGGATTCAGTAGAAGGAGGGGGAAGACACAAGAGAAAATAGAAGGGGATTGAAATCCTCCCGGGATGCACAAAGAGAGGAAACACTTAAGATGACTCAATTCATCACAATCACTGCTACAAAAGAGAGGAGGGAGAAAAATTAAGGGGAAACATGCAAAAAAGAGTAAGAGTATGTACTGCAATACATTAGAAAGACTGGAGTAAGTGTATAACATGCTGTGCAAAAATGGTCAGCGGCCAAAAATTAGGCCCTTATAATATTTGATTTCGCTTTGGGGAGAAAAGTAGTATGTTTTTTTAGGGACACAAGAGAAGTCACAGTCCCTCTTGGCCTGTTTTTATTTGGTTTAGACTTACCATGTTTAATGGTGCCACACCTTCCATTACAGAAAATCAATACACGTGATACCCTCATTAAAACAAATAAAAAATAAACAGGAAAAAAACACACACATTGGGCAGATCTACTGCTTTGGTTTTGTAATGGACTCAAAAATACAAACACAAAATAATTTACACAGCGTTATACAATGATTTAATCATAGAATAATACTGTACATGTAAATAACCAATTCACTTGTAATTAAGGACCAAGGAAAAGCACTTAAGCACTTAATTTATATTTTTTATATCTTGTTAATGAGGTTTTATAGTTTGGTGATGCTGTTTGAAAAAATATTCTTTAATTACAGAGAACATTAGATAAAGCCTATCATTTTAAATAAAAGGAAACAAAAAGACTCATAAACTAAGTTTCTATCCACTTGTCAATCGAATTATCTGAAGTTCGGTAAAAAAAACTCATGTGAATAAAGCTGGTGAAAGTGTGTTTCCATCCAATGGCGTTAAAGCGAATAAAAACCTCTGCGTAATGACATCACATGCTGTTTTGCAATCAAATTGGTATATCAAATAGATTTTAGACATTTTAAGGTGTTTCCATTCATTTTCGCACTGAATTGCACAATATTCAAGCAAACATTTTCAAACAAAGTTTTTCTAGACAAAATGGATTACGCCGTCTACCAACAAATGATCAATATTGCACAAGTTGTAGTG
>NC_045734.1:15143175-15144441 GCF_008692095.1 Etheostoma spectabile
CCAGCTGATAGCGACATATCAAGCTATAGTAAGAAAACAACGACGCTATCAACAAATTGCTATGATGATGCAGATGCAACTAGCTTTTTATTTTTACTTCTGGCACCGCTGCAAGACAACTCTTTTTTGAGACATATATTGCTGTTTTTAGCACCTTCCATTTACTCCGCAGGACGTCCCACAGCTTGTCATAGCCTAACCTTTGTTGGCCATTTCCTAACCTTTGTTGGCCATTTCCTAACCTTTGTTGGCCATTTCCTTTGTGAGTTCCTGATAAATTAAATTCAAAAAGTCTCTCGTCTCCTTGTCCGTTCATTTACATCTGTCTTTGTTGACATCTGCCATGTGTAGACACAGAGCGGAAAGACTGGGCAAAAATGAACTAAAACGTCTTCTTCGTTTTGTGGCGGGTTGCAACCATAAAACGACCTAAAACGTAATCGCAATTCATCATTCATTTGGAAAAAAGTGTTTCCATCAGCGTTTACCGCATAAGCCGTATATCGATCTGTGTGATCAATCTGATGAGACTGAATGTTCATCCTTTGAGTCAATATTCATGAAATTCCATTGAATTTTACTGTTTCCATAAGCCATTTGTTATTCAATATCACTTAATTCTTATAAAAACGTGTGGACGGAAACATAGCCATAGTTTACAGTTCCTCCTGCAGATGTTGGAACTCCTGAAGCACTCGTAATGGGTAAGTGCATTTAGTGTCCATGCTCCATTTAGGAAGATACCTTCTGATCCTATTAGCACTGATATGTTTTTGGAAAACAATGTTTAGACCTAAGATAGTTTTTAAATTATTTCTTGTTGATAGAATATGTCTGTAATGTTTAATTGTAGACTAAGTTAGTGTTTTGCTACGCTAAGGAAGAAGGGGCTGTTCATATACATATAGTTCATTAATTTCTTGCAAATATGTTGGCTTACCACTACACATTCAACTGACAGGGAGCAATATAAGCATCCCGCTGCAACTCTGACTACCTGTTAAATGAAAGTATTTTTGTGGATGGTGCAATCAAGAGATATTTTGTCAGTTTTATGACAATAGGATATGTGTAGATGGGAGACTTTCTTCACAGAAAAAATGGCCACATAAGTCATTTGTTCAAGCAGCAGTTACGACTTATATCTACGTTTATAGTGACAGCACCTTCTAGTGGCCATAGTAGTCATGACGGGAGCAAAGTGGGAAGCAAATTTCCACTTGAGGATGTAGGTCAAGAGTATATGGCTGCAGCCTGGAGCATCCC
>NC_045734.1:15144451-15145033 GCF_008692095.1 Etheostoma spectabile
TCCCGTCTCATGCGGTCTCGTCTCATGCGGAGGCATGTCCAACGGTAAATCCAGAGGGTCAAAAATGCTGAATCGCAAATATTTAAAAAAAATTCATTTATATGAACAAAACAAACATAAAACAAACATATTTCATAAAACAAACATATTTAAATATGTTTTTTTTTTAACTAAACATGTCTATAAGATAAATGCAGACTATCATACTGATGAATAAAAACACTTAAAATATATGTTCGTCTATAAAATAAATGCAGATTATAGGCAAACTAAAAAAATCCTTCTGCCATCCCAGAGTTTCTGCTTTTCAAAATAAAAGCTTGCATCTGGAATAAAATACTAATATCTCTCTTTTCAAAGTAAAAGCTCACGTCAACTATCATGCTAATGAATAAAATATTTGCTGTGTTTTTAAATATTAAAAAATATATGTCCATCTCTAAAAAAAATGCAGATGATAGGCAAACTAAAAAAATCCTTCTATAGCTGCATCTTTGATCCCAGTTGCAGCTATAGAAGGAATTTCTCTCCAGAGTTTAAGCATTTGGTTTTGTTTAAAAAAAAATGTCCCCCTTTCATACA
>NC_045734.1:15145043-15145206 GCF_008692095.1 Etheostoma spectabile
AACACAAAATACAATAGAACCGCTGGCAGAAGTGGAAGAAAAATTCAATCGCATCCTGACCCAAGACCGTAGCAGCTGAGATACGCAGTCGAATGCAGGACGGGTCCCGGAGAACCGAAGGCCGATGCCGCGGTATTAGAAAAATAGAACCGCATTCTGCCCA
>NC_045734.1:15145216-15145332 GCF_008692095.1 Etheostoma spectabile
GACCCGACAGCATTCTGCCCCGGGTCCAAGAGACCCGACAGCATTCTGTCCCCGGTCCCAGAGAACCGACAGCCGAGGCCGACAGTCAATCTCGCCATGCTGATAAGCAGTTGTAT
>NC_045734.1:15145342-15145762 GCF_008692095.1 Etheostoma spectabile
GTCCCAGTAAAGTGTGAAAACAATATACAATATACAATTAAAAACTCTTGGAAAGCGTGTAACATGTTTATTTTTGTAGTCTTGTTGATGTGTGTGCAGATCGTGGATTGTTATCCCTCCTCAGGAGGTCCTGCTGTTAGTTGGCAGAAACGGCTGCGTCGCTGATGCAGGTTTCATCAGACGTAGCTACGTTAATATGGAACAACACAAGCATAACATTCAGAAATGAGCAAACTACATGTAGGCTATGGCAAAATTGTTACTTTAACAGTTTTTTAACGTTTTTCAATTGATTGCAAAAAATGTGGTCACGAATTTAACCGTGAGTCCATCTGGAAAATTATTCGCGATATCGTAATTTTGACCTTCTGGATTAACCGTTGGACACACCTCCGTATGAGACGAGACCGCATGAGACGG
>NC_045734.1:15145772-15154655 GCF_008692095.1 Etheostoma spectabile
TGACATGGGACGCTCCAGGCTGCAGCCATACCCGTCTCATGTAGGTTGGGGGTGGTGAATGGCTCAAACAAAGACAAGATTTTCACCCAGAAGAATGGGGTTCAAGTCCTGTTTGAAAATTAAAGTACACAGAGAATTTTGTTTCTTTTCATTTCTTTGTGGAACAAACGGAGCTACGTCATCTTCTGCATCACATGCTTAACCGGAAGTGAAGTAGAAGAGGTGTCAAAAGTATTTACATTCATTACTCAAGTAGAAGTATAGATACTAGGGTTTAAAAAGACTTCTGTAGAAGTTGAAGTGTCAACTCAAGTTTTTTACTCAAGTAAAATTCTAAGTACTGGTTTCAAAACTACTTAACGTATAAAAGTAAAAGCAATGTAAGGGGAAAATTACATCTATATGCTTTGTCAAATTGGACAGTGAGTTTTGGAAACAGTTAGTTTGTGGTACTTGGGTGCGCAGATCTTGCTGCGCATTCGAAAGGACTTGTTTTTGCATTAAACCATTTCATAAAATTCTTCTAGGCCAGGGATGTAGAAGGATGAGCTGGTCTTCCTGGCTAACAAACCTCCTCGCTGGTGCTTTGTTGAGACATTTTGCACAAGTTTGATGCAATGGATCGCGTACAAACCAATAGGGTGTCAGAATGGTATATGTTTTTACTTCTCATCCAACCACAATCAAAGTAACTCTATCCAGATGGCGCAATTTATCTGGATAGGTTTTTTTTTGTGTGTGTTTTTTTGAACGATGACAAGCCAGAATGAAAACAAGCCAAACTGAAATAGGAGTAACGAGGCTATTAAATGTAAGGAGTAGAAAGTACAGATAATTGCATGAAAATATCAGGAGAAGTAAAAAGTCTGCTGTCAAATATTTTACTCTAGTAAAGTAGATACCCAAAATGTATTCTAACGTAAGGTAACAAAGTATATGTACTTTGTTACTTGACACGTCTGTGAAGTAGCATCTGACACAAACCACAATCTTTTTTTTAAATTAATTAATTAGTGTTGGTGTGTAAACATAACAAGTTAGTGTTTGCGCTTAAACCTTAACAAACGGCAACAGTTTCACAACATTGACAACCTGTTTAAAATCGGTATGTATCCTGCCACCGCTAAGGGCTCCAGTTTATGAAACGTTATTTTGGATCACATTAGAGAGTAGAAGTAAACAACCAATATTGTTGTTTAGTTCAGAGGATTTGTTGGTGTGAAAACAACAAGCCCTCTTTGTCCTACAACAGAATGTGATAGGCCATCAACAAGGTATTTATATTGTGGCTCTCCTCTCAAGATCACTGCTGTAATTTATATGTGGACATTCAGTGAAGGGAGTTGCCATAGAAGCTGATGCTTTAAAAAGACAGGAGTCAATAATAACGTGAAAGGGCCTTTAAAGAGAAGTAGAAAGAAAACCTGCCTTTTGCTGATAATAATAAAACTGTTCCTGACAAAATACCAGAATGACTCACTGTGTGACTGAAATATATTTATAGGTTTGGTTCATACCTGCACACACATCAGACAGGCTTCACATACCTGTACTGAATTTCATATGGACACAGTATTGTGGAGGTAGTTCATAACTATTTTCAAGAGAAAAAAACTCTTTATTGAACCATACCCACTCCTTAGAGCTCTCTTTCCCTCTGCCTCTCACGCAGAAAGTGTATTGTAGAGAGAATGAAAAGAGAAAGAGTGACAGGCAGGTGATGAGGTTCATCCAACAATCTCCGATTAGCTTTATTAAAAATGTACCTAGGACAAACGGAGGACATGGCCTTGGATTTCTCGGGAGAAAGCATGAACTCCGAAAGGCAGAAGCTGTCTTTAAGGTTTGGACAGCACAGACCCAGGGTGCACGCACGCACGCACGCAAGCATGCAAGCACGCACGCACACACACACACACACACACACACACACACACACACACACACACACACACACACACACACACGAGAGGGAATACTGTTTCGGCATTCATTCTTTGAGAGGCAAAATGTGCCAAAGAGAGTTAGAGATGAAAAAAAGGTGAGGGAGGCAAAGGCAGAGAGTCCCAAAGAGAGAATGAAAGAGAGGAGGAAAGACAGTTAAAAAGCAAAGACACAGAAAGTCAGTGAGAGAGTGTGAGATGGGTGGGGAAGAGAAATGGTCAGGACGGAGAGGGGGACGCGAGAGAACGATAGTGTTCTGGAGAGGTTAATTGGAGGTTGAGGCGTAATGATATGATTCAAAGAGCTCATTAGCATTCCAGAGCTAAATATTAATGACGCCAGCGCTCAACTTCAGTCACAGTAATACAGCGCTACTGCAAGTGGGGCCCCGAAGACAGCCAGTGGAGAGTCAGAGGAATAGAAATGCAGAGTTTGCAGCACTAAGAACTATAAGCCATAAATGTTTTACACCATCATTAACATAATTAGATGGAGGCTTTTTGTCTGCACGGTGTGGGTGGTAGTGAAAGACTTGTCAGGTTAAATTAGAAAAAGCAGCTTGCCTAACCATTGCAGATTTTACAATGAAGTCATAAATTTCAGTATTTTATCCCCATTCTTGTTTGTTTTTTACACAAGGAGGCAAAGCCAAGACAATAGGTTTCAGTATAAGCTTTGAACATGCTGATGTTGTACATGGTGGATATTGAGCTGAATGGCCCGGGAACCTCATTGACACTTACAGATACCGTGCTGAAGTAATTAATCATGAGCACCAATATCAAAGTTCCTCTCTAGAAACCCTTGCAAATGGGACTATTTAGTGTTACAAGCACGCAAGCACACGTGTTCACCTGCAAACACAAGCACACACTTCTACAAATATCCCCTCTGGATGCGGCAACCTGCTCTGTATTGTGGGTTATTTAGGCAGTAGATTGACGGCCCAGGCCTTTGAATGTGTTCGGAGACATGTGAACTACAGTAAGTGGCTTTGAAATCCACAGTGGCACAGTATTAAAGAATTTCTCCTATTAGTGAGCTGGCAAATGCTCACTGGAATGGAGACAGCTTACATGAATCAAAGCCGATATTCATTGTGCGTGTGGGTCTGTGTACATGCGTGTACACATGTATATTGTGCGATTGCGTCTGTTTCAAGAAGCCCTTTTAAAAGGGAATCTAGCAGGATGGAAGAAAGAATTGGGAAAAAAGGCATTACTCTTGAGGAACCAACACAGGAGCAGATCTACAAAGCTATTAATCTCTTCCTCTGCCCCGCTCAACCCCCTCTATCTATCTCTACCCTCTTTCTCCTCCTGCCTTATTTTCCTATCTCCTCTTTTTTTCTCCAGAGCCCTCCTCTGCATTTATTTCATTAATCCAACTCGCCTATCCTTTTCCCTCGCTCACAGATAGTCCATCTATTTCTTTCACTTTGCATCTCCTAACTCTGCTCTGCTCCCTCTCTCCATTGTGTTCCCCCCACCCATCCTTTAGCACTTTTGTCTCCATCATGACTTGCCTCACTCACTCACTCACTCCTTCCCTCCACCATGTCCATATTTCACTCTTTTCTTCCTCCTTTTGACCTGATCTCCTTTGTATAATCTTTGTTTTTCTCAATCTTTTAGTCTTGTTTTCTTTGTCTCTCCCTGGCACTTTCAATCTCTAGCTCTTTCTATCTCTCTCTCTCTCTGTCCATATCTATTTCTCTCTCCCTCTCTCAGGTCTCGCTCACACTCACTTTCTCTAACCCACTTTTGGACTGCCACTCTGCAGTGTGTTGCACAGATTCAGACATCAGTCTCGTATGCGGTCAAGGTTTCAAAGCCACAGTTCCCACCACAGGTTCAAATAAACATGTGCACACACACTTCAACTTGGTAACAAACTTGCACACTCACTCACACACACCCATACACACTAACTCCCAGCAGTCACAGCTGCAGTGGATCTGGCTCGGTGGCTGAGGCTGCATGGGGTTCCTTTGTGGGTGAGGAGCTCTACTGCAGCAACTCACTCTTCGTCTTCTATGATATTCCCTCCCTCCCTGTCTCCCTCCCTGTCTGTCTCATACGCTCACGCCTCCTCACCGTCCTCCTCTGCCTTTTCTTTGCTCACAGGGCCCCACCCTCATCCACCCTTCATCCCCCTCTTTATCATCCTCCCACTTCTTTCCCCCTGCCCCTTTGTTATCCTCCTCTACAATCAGCTTGGTTTGTGTACTGTACATCCATCTGTCCTCTTATGCTCCCCTATACCATTCTTCAGCCTCTCAAGTGTCACCCCCTAAGCACTGACCAACCCAACCTTGGCCCTGTTGTCTGCAGAAAACAATACACCTCCTTACAATACCCACTCTGCACCACCACTGGTTGTCATGCGTGCGCACGCTCACATCCATCCTCATCACTTCCCTTTCGCACCTCGGAACCCACACCTATCCCTGTATATTTCAATATTGGCTTCATGCGCACGGACACTCAAACACACAGACACACAGACACACACACGCACACAAAGTCACACACTGAGATGTTCTCTCCACCTCTTCCTGTTTGGCTACCCACCACACTTCTTATCGGGCCACTAGTTACACTGCGACTCCAGTGATGCAGACATGTGCTGATGTATCCCTCCAATGCTCCATTCTTATCTCCCGGAGGACTTTTTCTACCTCCATGCCTTCTTTCTCCCTTTTCCCCCTGACCACCTCCTCCTCTCATCACTTCCCCCATTCTTCAGCATATCCGCACAAACAGACAATAAAATATACTCCCCCCCTCTTTTGGCTCCCTCCTGACCTCTTTAATCTCATCCATCCTGTCTGTACCCATGGCTCTCTTTTTCTATCCCTATTGCACCCTAAACAAATAAGCCTATACACAAGCAGTTTAATAATGCTTTTTCTGTAATGCTTTTTAAAGAAAAAAGAAATTGTAGTACTGTGTATGGCAGGTTAACCTACCTATCAACTGTGACTCTTTTCTTCCAACAGTTAGCCTCAAATCCGCTATCCAACCATTGCAAATCCCTGAGGCTGATATTGCCTGTCCCTTATTTACCCTCCGTCCTTGTTACTGCAAAAGGATATCCAATCATTCTCACTTTTCTGTGCTGAGGCCTTTGTAATGATAAGCTGAGTTAGAGCTTGTTTTTAGCTAATTATCCTCCTTTATTTATTTTCACGGGTAGTAAATCACTTCCTGGAAACATGACAATCACATTAATGAAACACAAGCAGCTCTTGTTTCCAATTAATTGTGCTGTGTCTGTGTGGTTCGGGCAGGAGGAAGAGGTCACGTTAGGGGTAAATATATGTATGAAAACATAATTTATGAACAGCATATGGACATACGTGTTTTTTGGATGCTGTATGAATATGCACAAACATGTAAGTAGATAAGTTGGAGGAAGGGGGAAGGCTGAAGACACTGATACCAAAAAGTCAAAGTTTGAATCCACAACAACCATAGATCCTTCTAATGAGCCCTCTTCTGGTTGTTTGTCTTGGCTTTGTGCCATATTGTCCCCTCGACTTGCCCATCACCTCATTCTCTTTGTCTCTCATTGTCTCTTCCTCCTTCTTCATCCCCCTTTATGCTTTCACCAGACACACAGGCTTCCTTTACCTCTGCAAGTGTTGCATTATTAATTGACCTGCATTTGGCCATACAGTAGAAAAAACATTCACAGTCACACAGCACACAGCCAGTCATACAAGAAAACATGCACACATATACTCACAATTGCATTCGCACTTGCATACATATGCATGGCTGTGTCCACATTTCTGTTGTGTATGTGTTTTTGGGTGCCTTTCTCGTTATCTTTGTGCTAATCTGGCTTGTTGTGCATGTGCAGTGTTGAATGATATACATGATCTGCACAGTAAATGTCTTTAGTGAAACAGCCCTAGACAATATACTGTCATAAAATGTTTCATAAAAGCAACATGATGTGATCAAAACATCTGCTAATTTGTTCCAAGCAAAGAAACTGGTAACTAGGAGCTTATCTCTGCTAATAGTGACTGTCGTCAGTGCCAGTTGCTGCACACTGATTACTTTTGTTGCTTTAGTTTTATTTTATTGTTTGGAATAAAATAAAATAATAAAATAATAAAAGTATGAAACAATTTAAGTATTTTGTAATCAGGTCTACACAGTTGCTTGTGCATTTATCCCCACACTGAGTTCTGTTATTTTACAGAATATAAATGAATATAAATGAATTATGGATTTAAACATTATATAATCAATGAATCACTTTGTGTGTGCAAATTACTAAAATTTTATTTACCTGAATGTTTAACGATTGGTTATGGAGATTTGCAAATTTCATGCTGTGTTAGCCAAACATGAGTGTTTGAATATGTGACAGATACACAGAGTTAAAGCATTTTATTCTTATTGGTCACGGTCCTAATCTTAAGTCTTGTGATTGGATACGGAGATATTGCTGAAGTGCTTTAATTGCTTGAAGGGTTTAAAGCATGTGTATTTTGGCCACAAGTGAGTTTCTGTGTGTGTTTGTCTGTCTGTGTGTGTGTGTGTGTGTGTGTGTGTGTGTGTGTGTGTGTGTGTGTGTGTGTGTTTAGTGCTACAGTCTACAGTTTTTTTTTATCTACTTGTTATCACATACAAACACCTCCCCACTGGCCCGCCCACACAAAGAAATACACACACAAAACAAACACAACACACACACCACCCCCCCACAACACAAACAAAACAAAAATAACACACACACACACACACACACACACACACACATACACACATAAACATGAGCACACACACACTAACACAGTAGCAAAGAAAAAAAACACAACGAAGTAAGATAAACTTGATAAAGACGAACTTGACTCAATAAGATAAAGATGAAGAGGTACATCACACACCTCATTGGCACAAAATACAGGTACATACAGAAATCCAACAGCAATTGGTGTTATACTTATAGAACATTTCAACTAAAGTGCTCACATGCAAACACAGGATACAGATGAGGACATGCACTGAGTTGCAACCTATCTGATTGACAGATTGGTTTACCAGGGCGATCTAATGTCCTCACTTTCACCTCACTCCCCTCTCTACTCTTTCCTTCACCCCTCTGAGAGTGAGAAAGCACTCCCTCAAATATAAATCAGTAGAATCTCACAACCTGAGAAGTCTAACTCCCCTGTAGTGTCATCCGTTACCAACATACCCTGCCTACTACTCTGTCTCCATCTGTCTGTCTCCTTAGTTTCTGCCTACTCTTTCTTTGGCCACATCATATCCAAGTGTTTTCTTGACTTATGTCGCTAACAGGTGCCACGTACTAGTGAAGCACAGAAAAATCTAAAAAACAAATGAATCTTCCCTAAGACTGTTTAGAAAGTAAACCTTGTAGATCAGTCTGACTGCTGACTTCTTTCACATTGTAGTGTTGCTGCCAAGATTGTAGAAAGGGGAAGTACACCCTAAAATTCTCCTAAAACTCTGTCTCCCAGCATATTTTAATTTTTTTACTGACAACCGCTCACTGTAGAATGGACAGCGATGTAGAGCTGGTAGCTAACCAGCCACTCTCAGAATATCAGTTTCTTTACTGGCAAGACAGGGAGACTAGTGAAGCTTTGACTGTCGCTGGAAGCACATTAACTGTATGGTCCTTTGAGAAAGTTACTGCATGGGTATCTCTGTAGCTGGGCATTAGAGCCTCTCCAGGTCGTGTGTCTGTGGGGAAGTGTCAATGCATCGCTGTGGCCCCGCTATTTATTGTCAACGTCACAGTTCATCAGCCCTAAATATCTTATTAAGCTCTGAATATAGCACAGTTATCTGTGGGTTCATTGGTTGTGTTTACTTTTACTAAAGAGCAATACATCTTATTTATTTTTTTCCGCTGGCGCTAGTCAGGTTTTATTATGCTATTGCAGTTAGGAACTATGTGTAAGAGGCCCAAACTGTATTCGTCTTCCTTTTAAACTTGGCACTGCAGCTGTTACCATAGTCTGGGGGTTTTAATGGCCGTAATACAATCCTTGCCTATTTCGTAACATTTAGGGAGGGGCGAGGGAATTGGCCTCATCTCAAACAATCAACAGTGTTGTAAAACAAAACTAAAAATCTGGCGCGTAGCTCACACACAGGATGTCTGCTCTCTGTGTGTTGCTGTTCTCAAGATCCCTTAGCCACGGGATACAAAAACAACGGTCAAGCTGATAAGCTACACACTGAAAATGGCAAGTTTTTAAGAAAGTAAAGATCTGAATCACTGCTATGGATAAAATTGTAGTCCTAAATTAAGGCAATTAAACTAGATGTGAAGGACAAATGACATACTAGTCTGGATCAACAGAAGTACATTTCTAGGATAAAGCCTGACATTCAGTGCAATGTCCCTCACCTCCCACTCTCTATGTTGCCGTTCACAAATGGAAAACAATAAGATACTTTGAGCTAGCATACCACATTATGAAAATGGCAAGCTTTGAAAAAAAATACAATCATGCAACAAGGCAGGCCTGCCTGGTTCCTTGGGTAATGATTGTAAATGTTAACAACAAATCTAATTGGTAAGTTTTGAGTCCGATTGGCAGGGATTGCTGTGGACAAAGTACACACAGCGATACACTGGTAAGAGCAAATTATATTTAACCATGTATCAAGCTAATTTGAATAGCTCGCCTTACTGTATTGTCTTCCGGAAAAACAAGTTCCTTGAAAGTTCCTTCCCAAGACCATTTTGCAGAGCCACCATTGCTGCATCTGGAGCTTAGCGCCACCCAATACAATTGTGATTGGTTTAATCCTCATGTTGTCCTTGGGTCAAATTGACCCATTTTCCTAGATCAATTTTCTTTTTAACTACCCAATTGTAATTACCCAAAATAACATGATAAATCCCATGCAACGCTCTTTGGCAAGTACAAATCTCTACTTT
>NC_045734.1:15154665-15156847 GCF_008692095.1 Etheostoma spectabile
GGGGCGTCTTATTCAATTTTATAGCATTTGGAAAAAAAATTAAGTGATTTCAAAGTAGTATTAAGTAAAAGTTGACATATTCAAGTCTGTGATTATCCATCAACATACATTCCTATAATTTTAGTCCAAATAATTTTCTCCTTTTCCTACTCAAATGGTAGGTACAATTTCCTATCAATGAGGTTTATTGAACATAAATTTCCAAAATAACTGTAAAACTAAAGTTAATAAGTTGGTGTTACGTAGTGCTGAAAATGTAAAAGAAAATGACAAACATTGAAAAAATGACAAAAATGTAAGAAAAAGTTAAAAAACATAAAAAGCGTCAACAAAAGTGTTGATTATCAATTGTGATGGGAAGACAGCACAATGATTAAAGAAATGCAAACAAGCCAGAGTATTTTTTTCCTACCATCCTAAAATGTATCTCTGGTGAAGCTAGACCTTATTCCACTACGCTGCAGAGATAGGTTTGGCAGTGCGAGGCTAGGGTTTGTCCAACTGGCTGTTTCCAATATTTTCTAAATGGTTTGGTTATTATTGAAATTATTATTTATGGTGGCTGTACTGTGTAGCCTCTTTCTCATGGGGATAATGAAACATTAGATTATGTCAGCACAGCTCTGCTTGAATGTTTCTAGATCTCCCCTGAGCATGGAATGGTTGCATGATTACAAACCAAGAAAGTGATTTTACTGTGTACCTGATCTTAAAGTTGCAATATGTAATACTGACAGCTAGTTTTTAAAACAGTTACTGTAATACAAATTCAAAATACTGGAGACAATCGTCTCCTCCGCCCCCTCCTCCCAAGAATCGAAGAACAACGTTGCTAGACACTTGTCTCACAAAGCCAGACATTACTTTACAGCACAGAATGAGTAGCTAACCTTAGATGCTGGCTATATTGACAGTCATAAAACGCCAGTGCTCACGCTGAGCTCTGTAGCCAACTGACAGACATTTTTTCGGCTTAGAAATACAGTAGGAACCATTAAAAACAAAAGAACCTTTCTGTCCTCTCCACTCAACGGACAGAAACACTGACATACTCTCTTGCAGATTTGCAGCCACCCTCTCTTGGCTTAAAATGTCTCACCGTTGTCGGTTGAGGCCGCTGAACAGGCTACACACTGTAAACACAGACAAGTGTCATGACAGTTTGTGAAATGGTCACATTATTTAATCCATTGATTTGTGTACAGGTCACGTTAATGTTTTTATTTTCGTGTGGTGATTATGAATTTTGAAGTAATGTGTTTCAATGGGAAGGTTATTTCGTGATCACAGAATGATTACAGTAGCAAGTACAATTGAAAAGCTAAAATTCTGCACAGGGAGCCTGGTCTGGGTGGTGGATGGGTCAAATAACACAGGACTTTTACCCCGGTATTGCGTCCCTCGAAGTTCCTTTCCGGGTTATTCTATTCCTAACCACAACCGTCCCATTGTTGTCGGTGTGTCCTGCGTGTGACGGTTCCTGTCCCCGTTCTTTTTTTCGTAACTACAACCCTCCCATTGTTGAGGCCAGCGTGTGGGGTTTCATTTCCCCAATGGTGTATGCCACCGAGACCGCGGATCGTGTCCCTGCACCTGGGGATTGTGTCCCGCGTGTGGCGGTCCGTCCCGTTCTCCGGCATGTGGCATGTCATTTTCCTGTTGTTGTTATGATTTTACAGGCATATCTGACAACCCGGCCTGTCCTTCCAACTAGGCAGTTGATAACAACGCAGGCCAAAACACAAACAGAAATTCCATCACGAAATGGAAATGTCAAAAGGAGAAAATACTGGCATTAGCATTTTTCTGATAAAAGATAGTATTACAATTTAACATGTTTCGTTAACATCTCATGACGCATTGGGGTCATCTTGGTATTTATTACAGTAAATACTGTATATTAAAAATGGAACCTTTGAGTTTAAATGGTGAGAATGGCTGGTGTTGTTCCTCATTTCTCTTCTCTTACAACACACCATAACTCACCCTACACTCGACACAAATGTTTCCTGTATTAGTTTCTATCGTTATCCTTATTTGTCTTATACCTTTTTGAATACTGTTTACCCTCCATTCCCTCTCTTTCTTACCTTCCTCCTCTCTTGTGACAGGCTGCATACCACACACACACACACACAACATACACACACACACGCACACACACACACACACACACACGCAA
>NC_045734.1:15157703-15159492 GCF_008692095.1 Etheostoma spectabile
ATATATATATATATATATATATATATATATATATAAGGTATGACATGAAACCAAGTATATAATTTAATTTATGCTACACAGTAGGCAAGAGAAACATTAGTTGCAGGGGTAATGTGTAAAGTAAGACGGCAAGGAACAATGACAAATCACTAGTAAACATTTAGCTTGGGACATCTACAGTAGCAGTAGATCAGTATCAGTATCAGTAAAATATGAAAATACATAGTGTGCCTATACTCTCTGATGACAATAGCTTCATTCACTTTTTGTAATTTTTTTGCTTTTTGTCATCAGCATTGTCAACATTAAATGGGAATTAAAGTGTCTCTCCAGCATGTTGGAACTGGTGATAGGCTCAAATGTCAAGTGTGTACCAAACAAGCAAACAGTGCCATTCTTGGTACAAGTTGATGCAGTTTGTTTCTGGCGCAGGACACAGTGTCACAATGACCTCAGGGAACCTCAAAGGAATAAAGGCAGTGGATTGTGGATAAGGTGAGGTGAATATTGAAAACAGAAGGAATAAATATTAAGCTCTCTTAATAACGCTATAATGAGATATTAAGAGTTGATAGTAATTTCAGGGCTTATCATGTAATGAACAATTGATAGTCTAATCATCATTGCTCATTAATTCCAGTGAATTTGTTCTCCCCAGCAAGGAAGTGTGTTTTGCTGGCTGAGCCAGCTGCCGATGCAAATAAATGACACAAAAATAAAACATATGACTCATGGTCCAAAATACAGTACGATGGGCCTAGTTTTTAAAATAGTGATTATTTAAAAAATATATTTAATAAGGTAATGTTTTTAAATTGTTCCTGGAAGCTTGACCATAACCCTCAAACAGAATAGTGTGAGTATACTGCATGTCCAGCATACATTTTCAAATCTTGACCTCTGGGCAGACACTCATTATATTTGACCAAATGACACTTACAAATGTGCTCAAGCTTGATTTAAAATGTGTACTTGAATCATGTGAATCCAACCAAACTTAATGAATTAAAAAGTTAATTACATTATGAAGCAAATAGCCTTCCATCAAACAAACAAAGTCAGATAACATCCCAATACAGTTGGGGTTATTAATTTATTTGTACACCTGCACAATCCAAAAAATACAGTCTATCAAAACAATTCTGCAGTGACTTCTATCTTTGTAAAACATTATTTGATTAACACCATCAGATAAAGGTTTATTTGACTGTATTATCATTTTTTAAGACTTTGTTTATGGTGGTGATGTATTGGTTTGTCATTACTTTGAGAGGTGTTTATAATGTTTTGTGTGATTTACATATATCCAAGGGACAAAATATGACAGTCATATTGTATTGCATTAGATTGTAAAGGTGGAACTAATGAGCTGGCACTGCAGTGTCAGAGCTATGAACAAAGCGACTGTCATCCTTGTTTTTAGGAAACCCTTTATCCAACTGGAGTTTGTATTTTACTCCAAATAATAAACTTCAAAGATCTGATCATTGTATCTTCAATCATTTATGATTTCCTTTGTTCTATGATCTATGTGGTGATTTTTTTTTTGTTAGGATTTGATTTTTCAGCTTAAATTTTATTCTATTCTATTGTCTGGAACATTTTATATTCCTGCAACACAAGAAGGGCTCTAAATGATCATCAATTAGAATGGAATCAATGTGTTTGTACCGTTCGTGACCCACAACTGATTCTATGAGATCTTCAATTAGGCCTTTTATCATGTGGGCCTGACAGACACAGACACAGACACAGACACGCACACGCACACACACACACACACACACAC
>NC_045734.1:15159502-15161443 GCF_008692095.1 Etheostoma spectabile
ACACACACACACACACACACACACACACACACAGGGTCTGAACATATAACAAATATGCTGTACATGCACACGCAAGTACCAACACACTCACACTTTGTCCATATAGTCATTAAATCCACTTGGTCATTCATCATGCATTTTTTAAGTGCTCCTAACTATCACTGAGGCAAATGCCCCTATTACGCAGTATCTGTTATTAGATAGCTAAAACTATCAATGAAATTTCATGAATGTAAACTCACGTGCACACACGTGCTACCAATTAACCATTGTATTGATTTTAGGTTTTTCCAAGACATGTGTCAGTTGGAATCAGACTCTTGTAAGCATTTTGGCTGACAGGATTGCACTGCAAAGCAGGTGGTGCAAGGACTGAGTTCTAATGCTGTTAGAATTTATTGCTGACTTGGATATCCCATCCTCAAATCAATGCACGTCAGTGTGAAGATGTGGTGCCAAGTCACTTCGGCAAACGCATGTCTCTGATGTGATTAATTAGTAAACTTACATCACTGATTCATGTTCATTCATTCACAGCGTCTTTTGATTTTCAGTGCCGTTCAAGCCTCTTGAGCATTGGACTAAGAAAAATTAGCGAGGCAAATCTGTACCTCCGTCATCAATTAACTAATTGGCATATTGATTTTTTCAGCCATATTCCACTGAGACTGAAACCAATACATCGCTTTGCCTTTCATGATTTGGTTTTCCAACGTTAGTTAGAATGAATGCTTGTAGAAATGACAGAAATTAAGAAAAAGGGTGCCAGCTTATACAGGCTATGGCCAGCAAATTAAAAGAACAAAGAACCACAGTGAAGAGAAAAAAACAAGACGAGGAATTAATAATACCAATAAAGATCATCTCAAATGTGTGTTTTATTCATCTTCTGTTTTACTTTTGCCATGTTTTCTTACCAAGGATGTACGTCAATACACTGATGAGACTGTTGGAGCACTGGAGCCCAACTTTATTCTACATTTTAAGTAAATGCACAATCAGACCATAGTCACTTCATTTCACTTCAGTGTTCTCCCTTAAACACGCATACCTCATTCACCTAATGGTGTGTAACAGATTATGTACACATTGCTACACATGCATCTTAAACACTCTGGTTACACCTTATGCTAGACATGAGCAAACATATTTGAACACAGATGGTATTGCTTCCGCATCCCCCAATAACCTCGCATAACCGTTCACTTCCATCACACTTGACTGAATCAAAGAGATATTGTTTGGTGACGTGATTTTGATTAGAGATACTGAAAGAACAACTGGAAGTTTTAAACTTGGTGCAATATAACTTCATATGACAGCTTATTTGATTAGATCATACCTGCAAAATTGTTAGAGTGTTTTTGTCAATGTCTGTAATAAACCCAGTTATCTGTTAGCTGAAGAATATTGAATTCATATTGACACTGAAATATGGATGAATAAAATACAAGCATTGCATATGTATCAACATTGGACATTTTAAATTTGTTTTTATATGGAATCAAATTTGGTGAGAAAAGTTAGATAAGTTCTTCAGTATACAAAATACAAGATTTTTCTGCATTGGAAAAATCATGCAAAATTATCCTTTGTGTGCATTTAAAAGAAACATATATATAAATAGAGTAAGCACAACTGATTCACAAGACAAATGCTAAATGACTGCTTGTCTAACACTTTAATGTACTAAACGTTTAAATGACTTGTACGGACCGAGTCAAGCTGTGCGGAGACTGATGCAAGCAGAGTTGGTTCCTTGACGATCTGACGTCTGTACAGCTGTGTGTCCTGTCTTTCTGGGTCATTTCTGTTTTGCTCACGATCCCAGCGGACAGAGACGAGGCCCTGCACGATAGACAGTGGCTAAGCCCATAACTTCTTCTGCTTCACCACACACACATTCACACACACACACACACACACACACACATACACACA
>NC_045734.1:15161453-15162062 GCF_008692095.1 Etheostoma spectabile
ACACACACACACACACACACACACACACACACACACTTAGAGACCAGCTGACACGTAAGGATGTTATTTAGAAGTTTCTGGGACAATGTCAACCTCAGCACATGGTGAAGAACATGGTCCCTGTGTGGCTCCCATTCCCACAATGCTGTTTCCTCTGTCCTCTCAGCGTCACCTGCTCTCCTCAGGTACTCAGGTTCTCTCACCTCTTTCTGTGCCCTGTCTTTCTTTTATATAGATTTATTTCTTTAATAGACTAACATTTCAAAGGGAAAATACTCAGCTACCATATACAGTTTGAGATACCAAATACAATGGATTACACTCCACTCAGAGGCATGTTTTTCAGCATTTCAGAGCTATATAAGGAGTGCTTAGATTTCTTTTTTGGAATTTGGCTTCAAAATAAAGTATGGGCTGGTTTTGTGATGCTCCTCTTTCTGGTGGCATCGTGCCCCCCCATGCCTCTTCCTCCTGCTCTTCTTCCTCCTCCCCTGTTCCTTCTGGGCATTCTTGGCCTGGCGGAGCAGAAGGTGACAGATGTACTCTACCTGCCGCGCTCCCCTCTGACCTCCTCTCCTTCTGCACTCTGCCCTCCCCATATACGAGTCC
>NC_045734.1:15162072-15162712 GCF_008692095.1 Etheostoma spectabile
CCCCCCCCCCCCCCGACCCATCCTCCACCCTTCATCTCTACATTTCTTGCAAACCAACTCTAAACCACTCGCTGCTGCACCTCCTGCCACTTTCTTCCCATTTACCTCTCTGCCAAGCCAGCTATCTCTTCTTGCTCCTCCCTCCTTCTCCTTCTGTATCCTTCTGCTGTCCTCAATCTCCCTTTTCTACTGTCTTCCTTCAACACGTAATTTGAGACATATTGACTCTGTACTTTTGTGCAATACACATCTTACCACACAAACACATGCAGGGAAACCAATAGGTTGACAGATGCGCTCCATGTACTCACCACCTATCCGTCTTTTTCCTACTTTGCCTTGTTGATTCTCTTTCTTGTATTGTAGGTCTAATACCTGATTAAAAACCTAATAACGCACAGTACATGCCGCACACAGGTACTTTCACATCACAGACACACACTCACACACACACACACACACACACAGACACACACAGATGCAAACATCCAAACACACTACCACCTCACTCTGCAGGGGTACAAGATGAAAGATGTACTTTCCTTGTGCCATTGCTCTCTCTCTCACTCTATCTCTCGCTCTCTCTATATTTCAGCCCCCCTCCCTTTACACACATACACACACACACACACACACACAC
>NC_045734.1:15162722-15164791 GCF_008692095.1 Etheostoma spectabile
CACACACTCCCCCCTGTTAAGGGGCTCAGCCGGTACAGTGGCATCTGTATGCCCAACCTGACTCATGGATATTTCATGTTGTGGAGCGGCACCGGACCACACCACACAGTTGTAGGTAGACAGACCAAAGCTGCACAGTTGGAGTCACACCCATGCTGTGCTGATCCACAGTGTGCTGTATATACAATGGGATTGCCTGTGTGGTAGCTACGAGAACTGAATTATCTGGCCTGCATTATACCACTGCACTATACACACCACTACGCAATGACTATAGCTTTAGAGTGAAACAAAAGCAAAAGGTGGTGACCTGATGAGCACTCTACCTACCAAGGTTCTTAATGTTGCACATGCACACATTAGTTACTAAAAACAAAGCTGGAGATCAAAAGAAAAAAGTATTTAGCTGAGAAAAGAGTTAAGATTAAATTGAACTAATTTAAGATGTTTTGTAGAGAAAACGATCTTTAACACAGCATTTATTCATTTCCAATATGTGTATATGAACATAAAGGTTTTTATGTTTGTGAGAGACACTAACAAGATGAAAGACGGGGAAATGGGTGTGGGAAAGAATGAGAGTAAGGAGACATGATTTGCATAGACAGGTCAATTGATTTTGAAAAGGCAAAAAAACAGACCAAGAAATAGTTATTAAAACACATTCATCTCACACACCATCACTTTCCCCTCTTAATCTCCCTTCCCTTGTTCCCCCCATTCATGGACAAGACCCCAGGAAAGGACAGAGAAAGAAAGACGGAAAGAAAGAAGGAAAGAGATTGACACGTCTTCTGTACCACTTCACATTAAATGGGAGCAGACATGGCCAGTCAAATCCAGATAGCCTCGGGGAGAGAGATTGGTGCAGTGTTCAGGAGACTTTTATTAAATATAGCCACACTGCCATATAGCTATCTCACTGCACTTAAAATAGACCCTCCACTTGCTACTGCAGTGCTCTCACTGGAAATAGAGTATTATGAAGGTGTAGACCACAAAGCACTAGAGATATTTAAACACTAGCTTTCTATCATAAGATTACATATGCTGCATGTAGGCAATTTGGAACGATATAGAAAGATCAATCAGATCAGATCAATACTGGTCAAAGGTATCAATAATCTCATTTAGAATTGATCTAATGATGATGCCTGAAGATGTAAGCTTCCCTAAGTAGTTTTTGTGTGTATGATAACTGAAGCTCCAAAGCCCAGACAATTGTATTCAGGACAGCCCTAGGAACAAGCAAAAGAAAAATAAAGCCAAAAGTATAGAAAGTGCTATTCTGTTCTATTTTTATTTTGAAGGCAGTGCACGATGGGCCACCATGGCTTGTTGAGGGAGATAAATATACATAGTATAAAAAATAGCACTTGCAATGCAATTTTGTTTGTATTCCCAGAAAGCTGGATGCTAAACCTTTTCTCGTTATTCCAGATCTTGCCAAACAATATAGAGTAGAGCAAAGTTCATTAGTATCCATATCAAGAGACAGCTCAAACAGGGAACATATGACAACTACTTTAGAAAAAATAAAGTAAAGGCATAAAAACACAACAGCAATCACACTTATTTGGACAAAGCACTACTTCAACCAGAAATAAGCTAATATTTATACTGAAAGTGGAAAGTTGATATATACAAATGAATATCCTCCTTATATGCCATGCATAAATATGCCACATGAATTTGCCTTGTATGGACTGCATTGACAAGAACACCACTATATAGTGTCTGTATGTGTGGGCTGGGAAATAAGTGTCTTATTTCCAAGCTAGCTGGCAATGACACTCAGTTCCTTTACTGAAGGCAGTGATATAGCTCTTCATTTCATATAGTACAGTACATGATGCACAGCAACTCCATTTAGAGGCACATGATGCAGATGGCCATAGTGAAGTGTATGTATGGGTGGACCATATATCAGCTTTTAGAGCTCCTTTCTTCGATCTAAAGAAGAGCTGACAATACTAAGCTCGACAGAAGTCACAGCTTCACTCGAGGGATGGACAACAATAACATCACTGTGTTTAGTTGGGAGATGTGTGTTTGCGTGTGTGTGTGTG
>NC_045734.1:15164801-15170811 GCF_008692095.1 Etheostoma spectabile
GGGGGTAACACAGTCATAGTTTGTCATTTGTCATAGTTGTCGCACCATCATACGGCAGCAATAATCTCACACATGCTTCACCTATGACCTTTGTTAAATCAGGCGTATACTACTACTATCAATCATACACAAAAATAAACGCAAACACATTCAAATGATGAACTATTACGTCTAGTTTTCTACTTCAAAAATAAAACAAAAAATGCAACTTCTCAATGGCAGAAAATCATCAAGTTTTTTTATTCATCATATGAATAACTCCAGCCTGGTGCCAGCCAAACTTAGCCCTGCCCCCAACATTTGAGGTCTGAAGGTTTGGTCTGGACTTGATCCGTTGAAGGAGCAACTATGCTCGAAGATAAAAGATATCAACAGCGCATTCATTTTAAAAGAGAAACAGAGAACCGCGATCAAGGCATTTGTCGATTGAAAAGATGTTTTTGCCGTCTTTCCTGCGGGATTCGGCGAACGTTCAATCCAAATCTATCCAATTGAGTGCAGAGGCATTTTCTTTCCTGGTTCGGTTGAAACACGCCCCATAATCACAGCCTAATGGAGCAGTTTCAGACTCATATTCTGACTAGAATTTGAGTATGACAACATCAGGCTAGAATAACTCGGGAGTGTTGATCGGAAACCAGCTCATTAGATACTATAGCACCCGTCTTCATTTTCTGGGCAGATTTTCTGATTTAGAGTTATTATCAGCATTATGAAACAAGGCTCAGCTGTGTTAAAAAAAGACAGAAAAACACTCAAATACACAGTTTATAAAAAAAGTTGGCTTTCCATCTGTTGTCAATGGAGTGGTTCCAGAATGCATCTCAACATTGGCAACCCAAATTGTCACCATGGCTCTGTTCATACCAATGTTGTTGAGACACTAGGTTTTGCAAATATTGGTTGTTCAATGTCAAAAGAGAAACATATGTAAATTGTTGTTATAGTGGGGCTATTTTTAAAACCTCCCTCCAGAAATTCGGCACTATAAGTGAGGCATTAAAATACCTGACAACTATAGTAGGCATGCCACTTAAATGGTTTGCAATTTCAATAAATACTTTAGCTGAGGGTAATATAAATCAGGCTATGAGACACACAGTGTACAGCTGTTCCCCACACAGAGAAATGTGCACAGACACACACAAATGCATTCACACAGTTAGTTTGGCTCTGATGAAGAAAAAAAGCTCTCATCAAATGGAGGGAGACATGTCTCATTGCTTAAATGAGCTTTTGCAAGTGATGCATGCCAAGGTCTACACACACACACACAAAGACATGATAATATAGTCTAACTTGTGATCCCCCACACACAAATGCACACTCACTAATACACACACACACACACACACACACACAAACACACAGTGACACTGCACAGCAATCAGTGAGGGTTCAGTCATAGCTCAGTCATGCACTCCTAGTTCCTCAGCCAGCCACTGTAAGGCTTTCAACACTCCTTTTCTCTAAAATACCCATTCACTCCATCCTTTCCTCTTTACTTCCTGACCTCTTGTCTCCTCCCCTCCTACCAAATCCCCCTTCATCACTTCATCTCTCTTTCCCCATCTTTCAACTCCCTCCTCTCTAAATCCTTCATCCCCTCTCTGTCACCTCAACCTGTCTCTGCCCTTCCCTGCTCTGCCAATCCTTTATTCCCTGTCCCTGTCATTGCAGTGCTGTGAATTTGCATTTAAACACTGTGCCTATTCACTGGGTTACAATAACACCGCCGCTCCCCTGATCTAGTCTGAGTACAACAGCAAACAACCATCCCCCCCCCCAAAAAAAACACACCAAAGATACAGGCACGCACGGAAAATGCACGCACATGCATGCAAACACAAAGGCAGGGGAACACACACAGTTTGGCTTTGATTTAACGTGTGAACAATGATGTAAAAGTGAAAAAAGAGAAGTGTGTAATGATGACAGACCGGAAGCATTGAGGACACACACATTCACAAAGACACAAACACATTGAAACATGTGGCGTTTTGCTCATCGTAGTTGGTAAACAGTGATGTGCGTCTAAAAGGAATAGAGTGTCAGCGAGGTGTCAGGACAGCACGGCCGACACGTCAGTCAAAGCAAACAACGTCCCTGAGCGGTTTTAGTGTGTGTTGGGTGTGTGAGTGTATAAGCTTGTGTGTGTATGTCCCTGAGCTGTCCCCTTAGGACAGAATGCCAGTCAGCATCTAAGCAAAGGAGGAGAGCAAATGAAATATTGATCTCTGATACGACATGAAGTACTGTCTACGGCTCATCTCTGTTTGTGTGAGTGTTTTGTCTTCAATACACAAATGTGGATAACTAATGTTCATGAGTCATAAATGTTGTCAACAACAAACAAATGTGACAGGATGCCGAAGGTCTCATGTCTTGGTCATTGTAACACCTGCAGGGAGAGACAGGCATCAGACTATTATTTGAAAGGAAAGCAGTCAGCAAGTTAATACCACTGGCTTGTTAAGGAATCCTAAACCAGATCAGTTAGGGAGCATGGTGGCCAAATGGTTAGCACAGCTGTATTATAAGGGTACTGGTTTGTTTTTTTATTGTTAAGTTAGTCTCAACAATAGTTTACACTGACTTAGCACAAAAAAAGGTGTTCTGCTCTTAAGAGACTTCAAATCCTATTCTTCCGGGTGCTCTGATTTCCCGACTATCAAAAAACATATTCTTCTCCAGTCAGTGCCCCTGATCAAGGCACTGGTTCAGATCAGGAGTTGGTCCCCAGGCGCTGTAATGGCTGCCCCCTTGAGGGATGGGTAAAATGCAAAGAATGAATTTCGCTACATGTATATGTATGTCACAATAAATTACCTTTTCATTTAGCAATAAAGTTGCAAGAGCCCGACTGTTACTGGACTTTTGATTTCTTTCACGATTTTGGTGGCTGAAAGTATAAAAAATCCAATTATAATGTATCTGCCAATAGTTAATTTGTAAACATAAACACAACGAAAACACATACAATAACATTAAAAATCCCTTAAAATTTGTTATTAAGCTACCATGATATATCCTGAAGAGGACATTTTACAGTTATATAATACATGTGTGCTCTGTGGTTCACAAATGATGAAACGGTAACACTGGTTATAAATTACCTCAAAATAAAACGTTGATATTTCTGTACTGCAATTTGCAACTTATCAGCCAACATATAAATATCACACTTGATTCGTCTGTGATTCGCTGACAAGACTAAGATTGAATACAGCTATGTTAATGTTAATGACTCTGCAAGGCTGTATGTCAGCACAGCTGTGATTTGAGCTAAATGCTAATATCAGCATCCTAACAGGTTAACAGTGACAATGTAAATGTGCCAGAGATAAATTACAATTAAAATACAGGCTAATTTTCATCTGCAGTACCAGACAGGTTGATGGAATTAAAAGAAAACGATGTGATGTTCATTAGTTAGAAGTACAGTGTTCCAGGTATCCGTACTTCTCGATAGGAAAAGGCTGACTGCCCCAAGGGACTTTTACTATGTGGTATTTTACGATCCCCTCTAGTAGCTGGTTGATGAGTTGATTTTTGTTTAATTCATTCATTGAATGGAGTGGGGGCCAGACCAAGAAAAAAGTTTAGTTTGTTAGCATGCTACATTTGCTAATAAGCAATAAACACAAAGAATTGCTAAGGCCCATGGGTATGTCATTAGCTTAGCAGGTATTTAGTAATAAACCAAAGTATTGGACAAATGAGTAAACTCATGTGATAATGGCACTAGATGAAATGTTAATAGCATCACTAAAATTATTAAAAGTAATCCTGCGGGAGGCATGATTATATGTATCAAATGTCGTGGCAATCCATCCAATGGTAGTTTATGGTAATTATTTGAGTCTGAACCAAAGTGGTAGCCTGACGGACCAACCAATAAACTGAATGAACGACATTGCTATCCATAGAGCCACACAATGTATCAGTTCTGCTCATTAGGTATTGGAAGACTAAGATTCTAAATCCCAGCTCAGACCAAAGAGCAGGGAAAGTTGCAGCCTATCTCCGTTTGACACAGATGGTGTCGCCTGTGACTCAGCTTGTCAAGTCGTCAGTGGCTGGTTTTAGAATTTAAGGCATTCTGTTTCAACAGCGATTCAGCTCATGGCAAAGTCAGCTGGGGAAGTCCGTTCCAAACGGTCAGCTGGTCAAAAGTTTTGGACAAAGGAATTAACCATTTACAAATTCTCTGCAACTACTGGCAACTTTTACAGTGGAAGGTTTCTTGCATGTTTCTTAACGCATGAGTTGATGTTGAAAAGCAATCAAAACTCCTTAAGGGCCTCATCTTGAGAAGCATAGCCTGACGTAAGTCTTTGCCAATTTTAAGATCGACGCAGTTGTTAATTTCCCGTCCAGCGCCCATATCATTTATATAGCACCTGTGCCCCTCTTTGTCCCCATGGGCGTGCTGGTCTTACAGTGAGGTGTTCAGGTAAATTCTTGGCTTATTGCTATCTTGCGTGGGAAAAAGTTATTTCATTGACCAACAAAAAACAGGTCTAAAGTAAATAGCTCAACATTTTATTGTTATTTTTAGCGCATTAGTAAAATGTGCCTAGGCTTATGCACAGTGTGCCCACACTATGCTTGTTAGTGTGCCAAGGTACAAACATGCCTGGCTTTTAAAGGGAATGGGAGATTACACTCTGATTGGTTTATTGCGTTACACCCAGAACACACCTATTAATTAATGAAGACACTAAGTACAACCTTTTTGAACCATGCGTCCGGTGAACTGACCCTTTTTTCCGCTGTCAAAGTAGAAAAAGGGGATTTGGACATGCCATAAACGCACCTGCGCCATGCGCTTCACGGCGTAAAATAGGGCCCTAAATGTCAATATGACAACAGGACAATTCCTTTGGTTTTTATTGGCTCTCTTGCAAGACATACACTTTACTGATGTCCCTGCTTTACCACATATTCCCACTGGATATTATCATGAATGTATCCTTTGTCCTTAAAAACATGCTCATAAAAACATGTAACAACATAAGCCATGAGGACAGTACCAAACCATGCTTTTATCTTGTCTTTAAGAAAGATAGATTATTGTAACAGTCGTTTCACATGTATGAACAAGAAAGAGCTTTTCCATCTGCAGGTTTTCCCTCTGTTCGCACTCTTTTTAAAACCAGAGGGGATTGATCCTTTCAGGCAGTGGCACCCAGGCTGTGGAATGCACTGACGCTCTCTTTACGTTGTTCAAATTCTGACAATTCTTTTAAAAAGCAGTTGAAGACTTGGTTATTCAAACAGGCTTTTAGTTAGACGAAGGCTTTTATGGCTGTCTGATTTTCATGTACCTGTGTTTTCCTTGTATTCTCATTCTTCAATTTATCATTCTCCAATTTATTGTAAAGCACTTTGATTTTTGATTGTTAAAAGTGCTACATAAATATACTTGGCTTACTTACAAATACAATGTATATGTTAGGCTTAAAACTATTGCAAAGCTTTGAACTTTACAGCTCATAACTTTTGCATGTTCTGCCAACGACCTTTTATTGTCCTATCAACTATCAATGTAAATAAAATTATAATTTAATCAAATGTGGTGTTAATGTTATTGGATAAATAAAACTATCCATACTGCTGCATTAGCTCATTGGATTGCATAAGTTAAAGAAACAAAGTAAAGTAGCAGTTTAAAAATAGTTTGCAGAAGCAGCACAGGGTGTTATAGAGCTCTCTGCACTTTGTCTTCTCATCATCACTTCCAGAGGTTAAAGATAGTGTGCGTCAATTTGTGTGTGTATGTGTGTGTGTGTGTGTACACTCAGCCAGCTCATCATCACTTTCAAAGGTTGAAGAGACATTTTGTGAGTGTTTATGTGTGTGTATGTGTGACGCAGTTCTGCTCTGTATTCATGTCTCGTGCTGATTGTGCTCTGAATGAATCGTGCTCCATACAGCGTGCTGGGTAGCAGGGGGGAGAGAGAGAGAGAGTGAGAGGAAGAGAGAGAGAGAGAGAGAGAGAGAGAGA
>NC_045734.1:15170821-15200814 GCF_008692095.1 Etheostoma spectabile
AGAGAGAGAGAGAGAGAAAGAGAGAAGAGGAAGAGAGGGGACAGAAGGAGAGTTTAAGGGATAGGTAAAAGCAGAGAAGGAAAGGAGGATTAGAGGGGGTGCAGGAGGATTGGAAAAGTGCGTGTGCTGGGGATTTTTCTCTTCCCACGATCAGGTGCAATGCGGAGAAGGTGTTAAGATCTGCTGAATTTGCTTACCCAGAAGCTTAAGCAGGTTGATGCGAATAGGTCACAGCTTGGAGCAGTAAGTGTAGTTATTTAGAATGATGCCTGATAAAGAAGAAAAAACTTGCATTAGTACCTTAAACCTTTTATCAGATAAAAGCCTGAAGGGTGTTTGGAGCGATAGCAATTACCAGCTTACGAAGCTGTTATTCTTAGGATAGTATTTAACACATATCTTACAGAAACTAAATCACTATTGTAAATGTTCCCGTGTAGGGTTTCCCACAGTGGTTACAACTTTCTTATGACAGTCTGGCCTGGAAAAACTTGATTGCGTTTCAGATCTGTTTTTTGTCTGCCACAAATTTTCAAAAAAAGCATCCATTGGAATATATTATGGAAAAACAACAATTTTGTCAATAATTATTATTAATTTTAGACATTTCACTCAACCACCTTGGCACAAAAACTGATTATATGTATGAGATAGGTTTGAGAGAGCTTGGATCTGTTTAATCTACTTTTTAGTAATCTAATATGTATGTTTTAATTGTCAATTTAAAAAGCAAATAAAATCAGAATAAAAAAAATCGTAATTTTTACTAGAAATGTAAATTTAAACTAGAATTACCTCCTCACGGTTGTGTGCCTCCGCCATCCAGTCTAGTTGCAGTTTACGTTCATGTTTTTTCAGACTCATATAATGTGTGTTGGAGACTTTGACGGCATGTCACAAAAGGAATTGAGGGTTTTTGTTGGTGAAATGTGGATGCTTCGCACACATGCAAGCACGCGTACACACGCACACACACACACACACACACACTGATTAATGGCAAGAAAAGTGCAGGAATTCTTGAGTTATGAGTGTTATGTAAGCTCACAGTGACCTTGACCTTTGACCAAAAAGTCTAATCACTTCATTGTTGAGTCAAAGTGGACGTTTATGATGCACTTGTGAAAAACTCTTTTGAAGTGTTCCTGAGATGTCCACAATAATGAGAAAAACAGTACATAGTGGCGCTGACCACTACACACTCCAGCTCTTTACATCTAAACACATGTACTCACACAATTCAAACCCATGCCTGCAAATATGAGCTTGATGCATTATTATGGAACCCACGCATCTTCTAGGCAGCACCAGCCCTTCAGTAGAATTAACACACTACTATTGGCCGGGCAACCATGCTTACGCAAGGTCACAAAACCCACTGTTGTTCAGGTCCTAACCCGCTATCCTAACCTTAAGTACTCTAGGTCAATGCCTAAACCCAACCGATCGGGCTGCTTCGTAGGACGGGACTGGCCTAGAAGTTGCGTGGTCTCCATAACAACGAAAGCTTGGCATCGAGAAGAAAAGGTTTCAAACAGCATCAGAATGAAGGAGCCCAGAGCCTGACCTTGTCTCACTAGGTGAAATCTGTGTACAACACAGTATCTGTCTATTTTGAATAAACTCTTCTCTAACAATAATCACCGATGCCATGTATCAGTCAGCTTAACGGCTGGATTCACACAGACGGTGGACTCTGATCCATTTCTCCAGCAGCTGTATCTCATTGGTTCATTCATCAAAGCTTGCTTCCTGTCCTCCGTCTCCCACCGGAACCAATTTGTTCATAACCCCATGAATCCTGGCACCCTCGCCCCCAGTGTGAAGACCGCTTCCTACATAATTATTCTGTAGCAGCCATTACCGTCACAGTGACAAAAACACAAGCTTATCCAGGATGGTCTGTAATTCTGGTCTGCACCAAAGGAGCACAGAGGGAGATGGAAGGCACATGAAGGGAGGTGATAAGGTATGAGCAAAAAGTGAGTAAAAGATTAAAAATGTGTTATAATTAGGTTGTGCTGTTAAGGGACTAAAGACAATGAGTAAGATAGAGACAAAATGAAAAGATGAGGACAAGGCAGAATTAAAAAGGACAAAAAACATAATAAAAAAGTAGTGTTGTCACGTGGAACAGACAATAGAACATTAGGTGAACACACAAATAATATGAGAGAAAATGTTCATGAAACAACACAAGTTGTGTGGGAACAAATCTCGAGATAAATGATGAGTCTGATCTCTTGAAAGTTTCTACAGATAGCACACGTTGGTGTATAAAATGTGAGAAATATGTTTTCCCACCATGGAGGGATTTATGTGAAGGAGCTAAGACTAGAAAAAGGTGAAAGATGACACAGTAAGACAGAAATACTTTGGTAGATTGGAGGGGCCTTGAAGTTGTTGAGGGGGGTGATTTGCTGTTTCGTCTGCTTTTACATCTGACAACCAGAGTTTAATTCCCTACTTAAAATGGCTACTTTAAGAAAAAAAAACTTAATTAGTATATTTGGTAACACTTGAAGGTATCCACATAAGAGTGACATGACACAGTCATGACACATAAACCCTAACCACAACCATAACCATAACCATAACTTGTCATGACAAAACAGAATGTCACTTAATAAAAAAAGAGTTATGTCAGAAATGTTTCTAACTTGTTTATAATGTTTATGACACGTTCATGACAGTGTCATGTCACTGTTTTGTAGCTTCCTTTAAGTAAAGTGTAACCGTTTATTTAGTATATAGTATTTTTGGATGCAAAGCACCAAAAGGTTCTAGAAAGTTACTTACTTACTCATTCAAATTCATTGATTCAACCACATGTAGTCTAGGTACCTTTATGTGGATGTTAGGGGGCTTTTCTGAGATAAACCGATAAAAACCTTTTGTAGTCCTTACACAAAGTATGTAAGTGTAACCTTAAATTTACCTTGTGGAGTTTTTCAACCACTGGTGTTGTTGTTATGTTTATGTTAAGCATATGTTTGTCATTATGTTTTGTCATTCCAAGAAAAAACACAATATGTCAACATCATCATTATCAACATCCAGGTTTCAGCAAAGTCCACAGACGGAGGAAGTTAATTTGGTTGAATCGGGACTTCTGGGGCGACTTTTACCAAAAGTCAACGTAGTTTTCTTTTTTTACCATGACCACGATTATTCTCTAACTACAAACCTTCCCTAATCCTAACAAAGTATGTTTGCACTTAAAGCTTACCAAACCTCAACCATAGCAATTTTAGAAACAATAATGGTTTTATTCTTGGATTTGGAGGGGACTGTAAACAATAGGTTTTGTTGTTTAATTTTGAGGACTTGTTCTTCATGCTTTAGCATGTGTATGTGAGCGTGGGTTATGTAGGGAGTGATAATTTAAGATTGAAAAGGCTGATAAAAAGATTGAAAGTTGGTAACAATGCTGCCCTAAGAAGCAAAGCAACGTCCCAGCAAAAGGTGTAAACGAAGACTGCGAGGCAAAATGGATATTACACATAGCCCTTAAAATTTACACAATGTATTTTTGCAAGAAACATTGCATGTAAACAATATAGTTTAAAATAACTAGCTGCTTAAACTACCATACTTAAAACTACCATTATTCAACTTTTGATGTCAGGAACTGAAGAAATAACCTGGTCAAATCATTTGTGCATTGACACATCTAAGTAATGCAGTACAGTAATTTAGAGAAACATCAGGGAAAACAACAGAGACAGATGACAGGCGGGTAGATCATCAAACATCTATGAAAAATGTCAGGTAAAGAAAGAGAGATACGTACTCATCCGGAAATAATTGACAGTATGTGCTTTGCAAAGTGTTTGAGTCTGGTGTTATAATAAGCTGTGTTGGCCGGGTGTGGAGCTCTAAAGGTAGGATCTTGCCCTCCATGATTGCCAGCTGCACACAAAGACGCACCGCTTTGGTACACAATGACAGTAATGATAGGATGGCGGCGAGCAACACCTACCCTCTTATTAAAACCTGCACATTCTCTTTGTCCTGGACTTAGGCTGACACACAACCAGTTACACATGCACTTAACGCAAATACACACACAAGCACTTGTACGTTCTATGAGTGTGTGGGCGAAATGCATGCCGCAGTCTCATTACGCTTCTCTAAACATCAGTGAAATTATACTCTAATAAGGAACGAGGGTGGAAAAGGTTAATAACCACCCTTATTAATTTTGGATTAAATACGCTTTAATGAAATCATAGAGCTGTGCTCAATAAACTGTTACATGTTGCACTTCAGAAGAAGTACGGCATCACCTTCTGATCTCTCCCTGCAGCTGTTATCTTATCCGTCGGTGGAGGGATTTTATTTTGTTTATCTATTAATTTATTTTTGGAAAAAAAATAAAGGCTAATTAGAAGAGCAGATGATGACCAGAAAGCTTTTAAGCATTTGGTTGATCAAGTTGTCGAATTCCTGTTTAGTGAACTTGACTATTGCCATGTTGACTCATGATGCATGGGAGATTGAAAAAAAGAAAGAAAGAAAAGGTTTTGTGGAAAGATTTTCAGCGAGACGCTCGGTGACACATTGTGTCTGTCTCCGTGTTTGTGTTTATGTGTGCCTCGTCTTTTTTTGTGCCCCTTGGGATGACTGAGTTTGATTGCAAAAAGTCTATTATTGTGAGTCACACTTTGTTGAAAATGCCAACAAGACAGTTTGAAAATCAGTGTCACCTAATAAGTATTTACCAAACGTCATTAAAGACTCATTTTGTCTCACAGCAGTGGACTGAATCAGACCCAAATGTTTATGAGTTGTGATTGGACCTTTACCTCGATTTATCCTTGAAGGTAGCATGCGACAAGTAAACAGCCCAAATAATACACTCTTGTCAATAGTTTGTTTTTGTTACAGGTAAAAGTGAAGTAGGACCTTGTCTTAAAAATCATAGAAATACAAATCATACATAATGTCGATATTTCCATGTGTAATCAATTCATATCAGTAGTACTCTTGCTGTGCCAGACCTTCCTCCACAGCGCTGCAAAGGAGGGTCTGGCTGGTTTACACAGCATTCCGGGATGGGAGAAAAATGTGCTCTGGTTTATTAGCATTTCTTTAAACCAATCACAATTGTCATGGGCAGCTCTATGCACTGCACGGAGCAACGGTGCCTCTGCAAAATAGCCTGTTTTGGTGGAACATGTGGAAGTTTGAAAGTCGTGCAACAGAAAACTCATTCAACAAATAGTCTCAATAGCTGTCTGGATTTACCCTGCATAGACCTCATAAATCCACCAGTTTAGAATCCAACAAAAATACTGAAAAAGGCAAAAAATAAGGAAATGAGGCAGATTTTCTGGCGCTAACAGGTTGATCCCAGAAGTGGAAGGTTGAAGACATATATCAGTAGAAAATGGTTTACAGAGTTGTAGAGTGATGATGGGAAAGGAGGAAAGACATTAGATGATCTTAACTTTGCCAGCAGCAGAGTGGGCAGGGCTTGACGTCAGCAATCGTTTTTTTTATCCCTTTCCTATTATTTAAAAAAAATGTTTCATTCGGTTGCCATTCGGTTGTGTTTGCTCACATCATTGTGTCTGTTTTGCTTAGTGTTCCTGCCTTCATGCTATTGCAGGATCTATCTCGTCTATCCGTTAGGAATTTGTCATCATGCTCCTGTAAAAACCATGTATCTCCTTAACACAAACTATTCATGAGCTCAGAATTATGTTTGTAACTGCATTTTTCAGCTAATGCAACACATTTTTAAATGGTTTATGTACCTTAGAAAGTAGGCAAATGTTCTCAACCCCTAAAGGAAAACAATCCTTCAGTTTATCTGAAAATGTCCAAATCACCACATTTAGAGATGCGTGGTTCTCAATGGATGGTGATGCTGCATTGTATGCTCTTATAGAGTTGACTAAAACTGACTTGAATAAATTACGACTGCAAGATAATTTCTTTATTGCTCATAAACTATAACAAATGTGCCTGTGTGTAACTTGTTTATCTTGCTGTGCTACAAGAGCCAGTTCTTTGAACAATCATTACACTGTAAAACATTTTAAGTTAGTGGAACTTAAAAACACAAGTTTCCCAGCTGCCTTAAAAATGTGAGTTAACTGAATTAAGATTGAAGAATTTGTTTAATCTTCTCAGAATTCCGTGAAATGAACACAGCCCCTTTCAAAATCTCAAACTCAAAATCTGTGGCAGTTTCATGGAATCAAAAAAAATCTGTAATTGGCCCACAGAAGACTTCTATGAAAAGAACACGGGTTGCAAAAAAATTCCATGATGGTTCCACGGAATAATTCCATGAAATAAACACAGCATCTTAGGTTAAGGTAAAGGTCGTGGGTGGGCTCACGGTTCCGTGATACGCGGGAAGAACGTTACAGATGGGTTTAGGAAAAGACGAAAGCAACTTTAGGAAACATTACACGTGGGACACGTTCCCTGTTGTCCCGGGTGAAAGTCCTGTGTTTGACCCATTCACCACCTCAACCAAGATTTTTTGGCTTTCATACTACTCGCTACCATAGTCGACATATGACGCATGTTACGTCATCTTCTCATTGACTTTAAATTGGCATTGTTTTCCGTGGTAGCCACACAGACTTTTCCCACATTCTGTGCCACCTACACACAATGCAGTGTTCACAGTTTGTGATCATGTCACGAAATTCTGTGAGACCAGGCTGGCCGGTACAGCGTGCTCCCATTTGTTAATTATTCTAATCCTCTGACACGTCACCGCTGTCTGGCAGTAATTGACCTTTTGTGCTTCAGCAGGATGTTCTACACAGATTCCAGGTTAATACGTTAAGTTGATCTAGAGTACAGCCATCATGCTCAAGATGTGTCCTGAGCTCCATCAAGGGTTCTGCCACGTCAGCAGGATTATTAAGGGGTGTGCTTAGTGTATGTATCTTGTAAGCTGTCAGATTGTTGCTTTTCTCACAGTTGCAGTAGAGTCATAATTGTTGTTTACACATGTAAACGCACCCAGGTAAGACTAAGACTTTTTTCAGTCAATTAACTAAAACAATATAGACGGCAGTAATGGAGAAAAGGAGATGTAGGAATGTACTCTAGTGTAGCCCTAACTACACAGATACTGTATAATTGTCTTGCCTTGTACAAAGGCACAGAGCAAAATTTCAGCATCGTCTGAAAGAAAATATTTTCTGCCCCCGGAGCCTTTTAGGGCTCTGTGTAACACATTAAAAGTGATCTCTATTATACTGTATATAGCTTGGGAAATCCACTAAATAAAAAATGTTGAGTTATGTATGTTTACTATAGGTTTCTGTTTATTTGTGCCTGCCAGTGAAGAGCCAGGATCTACTCTCATCTCAGTGCTCTGAACGGTAAGGAGAGGAGGTGGAGTGATTACATTATTGAAGATAACAGGCAGATAGAGCAGGTATCAGTTTTTATGTTCAAAATAACAGATACATTTCACCTCGAAGAAAAACTCAATAAAAGAGCCCTAGCAACAACACACCTATCTGTCCTACTTACTGTGGTCTCCCCATTTGCCGTTTCTGTCTCTAAGCAACTCACTTGTGAAAAGAGAACAAGAGCTGCAATGTAAACTTCAGTGTTAACAACAGTGTCTTGTTCACCTCGAGTGAAGTAGCCTTACAGTGACAACTAAATCCAGGCACTGACAATACCATTTTTAAAATGTTATAGAAACAATATCAAACCATTTGTTCTGCCAGATCCAGTTTGATGCAACAAAAAAAAATGCAGTATTGCATAGTATCTCTCAAATGTTAATCATAAACCTGATAAGTGGGTAATTCTTTTTGTGATAATACATACGGTATATACATTTGAATTAGGTCGGATATAGTTTTTTTCGAATCTTGGATGAACCAATTTTTAATTAACAGTGATAGCTCTATCACATAACATGCTGTCTAATGATCACAGTAAATTGCATGATCATGTTCAAGCTCAGTGTGTTTATTATCCTGTCCTCTCGCACTCTATTTTTCTCTTTATACAAGGATGTGCTGTCTACAAAGGGGGCACTCACTTGGCAGAAAACTAAGTCAATCTAACTAATTCAAACAAACCCAGTGGCCAGACTTAAGTCAAGGGTCCATGGTTTGTCTTGTGTACGTACACAAGGACACGTGCATGCATGTGGCTAATGCGATAAAGAGTCCAGCCAATTGTTTGACACTTTCCCACTCATTGACAGGTGGCTGTAATGTGCCGAGATAGTGCAGTAAAATCCTTCTATAGGAGGAAGGAAATGCATTATGTAACATTCAACACGTTTATTAGACCTCAAAGATTCACACAATGCATTTTGGTGAATAACACTGAACATAGTCTCTCATTGGCAGACCTATCTCCACAGCATTGTGAAGTAAGTTCTGGCGACTCTACACATACATCATGGGATAGGGAAAAACAACACTCTGGGCTGTTTGCATTTCTTTAAACAATTACAATAGTCTTGTGCAGCGCTAATCTCTGAACGCAGGGACAGTGGCTCTGCAAAGTAGACTTACAATCATTCACCGAAATAACCAAGCAGGCCTGCCCTGTTGCAAGGTCTAAATTTTCTTAAAAAACTGCCATTTTTATCATGTAGCTTGAAAGCACAAATTGTTTTGATGTTTCCGGAAGTGAATCAAGTTTGAGAATGGTAACACAGAGAGCAAAATCTGAGAATGGGAATGTAGTTCCATTGATCCAGACTACATTGAATGTAAATATAATTTTTTTAAACTATTATTTAGTTTGTTTGTTTACAAGTCCCTTTAAAAGGCAACATCTACAAAAACAAATCTAATCAAGAACTCACCTTTACCTGAGTGTACCTTGGAGGCGAGTCTTTTATTCACTCACTTAAGAAGCAATGCGCTTCTGAATTCTGCTTGATCACTTTTTGATCACTTTTATCAGATATCAGGGGCATTAGACTCATGGGAGGAGGGCCCAAAAAGATGCTAGAATGAACAGTTGTGGATGCGAGAGGGGCCCATAGAGAATGCCTTACTACAGGGCCCAGAATTGTGTGCTACGCCCCTGTCGATATACTCCTCCTAAGATGTTTCCCTTTATAAATAAGAAGACGATAACAGAGGCAAATGATTTGGGACTTTGTTTGACTTTTCTTTTCCGGAGATCTTAAATTGAGATTTATTTTTTTATACTTTTAGGATGTTTGTTTTTAATGAAAGAATGAAGCAAATGGAATTGGCAATTTAGTTGAGACTATCAGGCTATTAGCACAATGTTGTACCAAAAGCACCAATATTAAAAGGTTTTGTCTAATCAAAATGTACTATTTCTGCTGACTTTTGTCTGTGCAGTACTATTTCACGATACACTGAAGAAGATTAGAAATGTCTGTTGACTATGATCAAATGCAGAGAAAATGAATGATTGTCTTACATTGAATGCGGTATTCTGTTCTACCCCGGAATGCAGCTTGGCAATACATCAAATGTTTAAATTTATGAAGATGCTTGTGCTATACATCATGATAAGCTATATGGTTTATCATCATATATAACTGCTCCTCTACCTTCTGTCTGTGGTTGTGAATCTAAGTGTTAAACATGCACATTGCACAGTTTAAGAAGAACAGATTTAACCGGTGTAAGTCTAAGATTTCCTTTTGGACTTTGTTTTTGAATAGAGTGTAAATGCAAAGCTTCCTGTACTTGTGAGGATCCCTGTTGACTACCTTAATGTCCAAACCTTAAACCTAAGCTTAAAAGGGTTTTTGTAGGTGTCTAAGATATCAGGGGATATTTTGTTCCAAAGGAAGCTCGGGTCGAAAATAATGGTACTCATCTTAGTGCTGGGGTAGCACGGTGGTTAGTGCTGTCACCTCTGAGCAAGAGGGTTCCAGGTTTGAACATGCAGGCCATCTTGGGCCCCTTTCTGTGTTGTGTTCGCATGTTCTACCTGTGTTAGTGTGAGTTTTTCTCCAGGTTCTTCCCCAGTCCAAAGACATGCAGGTTAAGTTAATTGTTGTCCCTGAACAACCCAGTCTCACGGGAGTTTGTGATATGGTGAAGTTATTAGTATAATTATATTTACATTATATATAATAATATTTTGTGTACACAAACACGTTTATGTCGTTTTTTTTCGTGGTAGTGAGCATGCATTTTAAACTAATGTATTTCAATGGAAAGCATCTTTCATGATCACGTCACGACTATGGTAACTAGTAGTATGAAAAGCCAAAAATCCATGCAACAAGGTTGGTGTGGGTGGGGGATGGCTCAAACAACACAGGACTTCCACCCCGGAGATCGGGGATTGTGTCCCATGTATGGCGATTAATTTCCACTTTGCTCTTTTCTTAAACAAAACCGCCCTGTTGTCGAGCGTCTCCAGCTGTGCCGTAGATTATCCCCGTGTTTGCGTCCCCCAGAGACCGTGGATCTTGTCCCAGCGTGTGATGGTCTTTTCCCCGTTATTCTTTTCCTAAACCCAACCGATATGGCAGTCAATTAAAGTGATGGCTGTATTGTTGTCAAAACATAACACAAACTTTACCATAACTCAATGTTTTTTCATTATAAGTTCTTCCGCCTTTAGAAAAAAACGTGGCGGATACCGTCACTCAACATACGAGTTTGAGGTGCAAACCATCTACAGTCATCACTGCATGCTCTCATTGTTTTATGGATGATCTGAATCCCCCAAAACACGTTAATTTATGTCCATCTTCAGGGATTATTTTTATATTTTATTTATTACAATCAAAATGAAAGCAAACACACATATAGAGAAAAACATCTGTATACGGGAATGGTATTGTGAACAATAGACATAATTAGTATACAGTATTAAGGTAAATTGTATTGTTAAACACATTCATTGACAAATTTTCTACCTTCAACTGCAAATTCCCAAAACCTAGAGAATTTTTGCACTGACACAAAAGGTTGATGACACCCCGGCTGACTCAGCCAGACGGCAGAAATCTTCATTGTGCTAATTAGATCCTTTGCTGTCTGTTAAAGACTTTTATCTCTACCACATCTCCATGCCCATCTAATCTGGCTTTATCTGCAAGCTCCATCTCAAGGTGATTGCTGAGATAGTCTCTGCCACAGAGTTAAAAGGAACACTATTGTCTGAGTGAGCAGAAATAGTATCTCATTTCCTCTCAGTCAAACCTGTCCAAAGTCAGGCTTCACATTACTGTTCGTGTGTGCGAGTGCGTGCGTCTGTGCATATGGGTCTTTTTTGAATGTGTGTGTATTATCGCCATCGCCCTGGGGAAAATTCTCTGAATTGGTACAAAATGTCTTTATGTCACTGCAGGCCATCACAAAGCAAACAAACCCAGACATACACATGGAGCCACACAATAAAGTTAAATAAAAACACAGCTGGCTTGTTCAAACCCCAGACAATTGGTTTTGTTGCAGGATAAACATTTTTATTCAATGCCACAACCAGCTGTGTTCAGGTCGTTTTCAAAGTGTTTATGTACTTTTCTGTTCACATTTGGTTTGTTATATTTGGAGCACCTCAGGGACTCAAACTCATGCGTTTTGCTCAAGCAAACCTTTCTTTGAAAAGGCTCCAGATGACTTGTATGTGTGTTGACACTGCAGTGAGCATCCATTTCAGACAGCTGAACACATGAGACAAGCTCAAAAAGTGATGGCCATGGATCACCTGTTTGTAGGCAAAGGGATAGATGCCTGCAGCTTTACTTTTGTCCAACCGTTTGGCAGGGACAACACATATGAAATCTGCCTGCTGCTGCATCACCACCACCAGGACGTCAGGTGGCACATTCATAATCATTACATTACCACAATCAGGCTGTGGCTGGTAGTGATCTGAATATGCAATGTGATCTGAACAAAGAAAATGTGATTGAATCAACATTGTATGGAAGGTCATTTTGTTTTAACATTGTAATTTCTTTAAGGAATATAGTAGCCGACCAGTCACACGATGTTTAGCAGTCGTTACCGCCGTTACAGCCAAGAAAAAGGGGACTGTGAGCCAGGTACTAGTTCTTCTTCAGGGACAAAAACTCATCTCCCCAATTTTAAAGCGGAGCTTTGGACCGCTGTGATACGATTAGCAGCTTACACACTGGCATTAAGATTCAAAACTTCTGCCTTAAACTACTGCTATCTGGGCCATGCTAGCAGCTCTATGAAGCTGCACTTAAGCATGGCTGTGCTTTGAGAATAATGCTAAAGTCAGCATGCTAACACACACACAGTGACAAAGCAAAAAATTCTGATGTTTAGCAGGTCCAGTATTCTGTTTACCGTTTCCAACATCTTAGTGTAGTGTGTTGTTATGATATCAGTTAAGTGTCTTGACATGTCACCTTAGGGGGACATGTTTGTGTGATGCTAAGTTAGTCCAGGCCAACATGGCAGGTGTACACATTTAGGAGATTGTTTCAAACACTGAGGCAGCAGGCTGTAGGCAGACAACTGCAGAAGGCATCCTTACACATTCCAATAGCATTTA
Source organism: Etheostoma spectabile (assembly GCF_008692095.1). NCBI lineage: Eukaryota > Metazoa > Chordata > Actinopteri > Perciformes > Percidae > Etheostoma > Etheostoma spectabile. The sequence continues at coordinate 15,183,299 of NC_045734.1, forward strand.
ACACAAAGTTCAGCCGATGCTAATGGAAATGTCATTAGTGCTGCAGTTATTGTGTCATAAACTGAAGTATTTAACAAATTAAAAAAATTGACTTGATGGTCTAATTCTGCTTCATCTTCTCAGGACCATGAATGTAGAAGAAATATTATAGATGTCTGGACCAAAGAGGTGGAGCACCCTAGAGCCACATTGCTAGAGTGGCTACAAAAGAACTTTGGATGGAGTTATGCATCTGCCAAGCCATCAAAGTTCTCCATTACATTTGATGTGCTTTTTATGTTGTTATTGCTTAAATCAACAATGTAGTTGGTTTTTCATTTGTGGGCAAAGTACGCAGACCAATCCAGCCAATTTTCTCACATTTGGTTGGGAAGTTGGCATTACTCACATTACCAATCTGTGTTTATGATGCCCCGGCCCCATGTGGACTGAACACAGAACATTGCATCAACATGGTGGCATCTGTCTGTGTACAAACACATGAACACAGTAGCTCAAGAACAATACATTACTTCCTCAGTAGCAGCATCAATTTATCTCATTAGATTTTAAAGCACCTAGTAGCATACATTTGCATGTTTGAGAGGTTAATTGATTTATTAAAACTACTAGGGTTCATATTAAGGTTGCATGCGAAGACAAGTGTTAACGTATTAATATGTGTTAATTAATGCTTTAACTTGCTTGATTAATGGCCTCATCAGCGTAACTGGCTACATTTAATACACTTTATCATATTGATTATTGCAGGATATTAAACAGCTCAAGTGGCTCTTAGACTGTTAGAATAGATAAAGGTGGCCCATTCTTTGTAGGTATTTAATTTCTTCCAGACTTTTAATATTGCAAGAAATGCTGCAGAAAGGTCTCTCTAGCTGTGTCAGGGCATTCCCATAAAATGATTACATATTTCCTTGCTCCTGGTTCCATGAGACAGTAGACAGAAGTGTCTACATAATAAACGTTACACAACGCTACCTGTTTTTTTATCTTTCTGCAATCCTTTTACTGGTGACACTGCCATATGTTTTCAATGCTGCTACTTTCTGAGATTTGGTATGCAAAGGTACAGAATGTAAGGACTAATGTGCTGTCAGAGACCCGTCATTGCACATAGTGGTTAATAACAAAGTGCACTGCAGTTTTATTTAATGTCATGAGGCCTAGGTGAGGTTTATAGTGGACGATATTGTAAAACGCACTCGCAAATTTGCGCAAACAAGCTTTTACACACACACACACACACACACACAGACACACAGACACAATGAAACACAGTCACAATCTCCCTTGTTGTTTCCAAAGTACCCGACTATTATACTCCAGCCCTGAAAAACCCCTACAGGGTGCAGTGTCTGTTGGGAATGAGACAGATTTTAAGTGAGTTTATCACACAGACTTAAACATTAATATCAAGTATACAATTTTGCGCACACGCGCACACAAATAAATGCAAGCACACACATTACTGCCTTTGAAACTTTCATGATTTTATTTTTAAGAACCAACACACTTTATTATTGCTTTTTCTTCTTCTAATCTAGCATTGTCCCATGACAATTTGCTTTCAGAGTAAGCCGATGTCGTGACAAATTCAAAGGCCGTGGCTGTGTGAGGAGGTGCACACATACGTGCGTGCTTTGCAGTGAGTTCTACATTGCTTGTCACCTTTTTCTATTTTTTGTAGCAGATAGGGTTGTGCCGACATCACGATGGAGAGACACCATCGTGATGCCATGCCCCCCACCTTGTCACAAGCTAATCCTAGTCACGAGCGTTGGACGGGAAAAGGACAACTGTGTCGGTCTTAAGCTGCGCAAGATAGGGCCCCTTTAGTGGAAGATACTTTTCCCCTTTATGTGCCACCTATTCGTAAAAAAGACCATCGCTTTGAGCAGATTGGATTGGCTGTGGAGATACAGTCTTTCTCTCTCTCTCCCTGTCAGATGTAGCTTGCTCTACCTGCTAGTGACATTGGACACAGCGGTCTCGAACGTGAGAGAAAAGTCGTTAACGTGAAACGCTACCACTCTTTCTTTTTTCCCCTCATTGGACTAAGTTTGTCAACATCACTGTGTGCATGAATCAATAAGTCTGATGACGATGTTATGTAGGGTTTATGAATGTACGTTAGCAACAGTAGGCTAATTCACAAGGGTACTATTTTATGTGTGAGCTAATATTGCGCATCTGTTCATGTGCGCCGCAGAAGTTATGTTTCTGTTTATTGAATGCGTTACTCCGTGCAAATATAACCCAGAATGTAGTTTAATCTCAGGAATGATGGTATATTAGGTTATTACTGTTGCTCTGTTAAAGGCAAATGTTCCATTGTACTGTTGTTTTGCAGAGCCAGAGACATCTGATTGAGTCTAGACTTTCCAGCACCATGGTTAAGTGAAAGTCAACGAACAACGATATCATCGTCCATCGCAATGTTTTACTGTAAACTTCGTCATCTGCCAATATAGGGGACATCGCCCAACCCTAGTAGCAGATTACAAATAAGGTCAACTTCAATACTTATCTTTAGCAACACCATTGCACAAACAAGTTCTGATGAATTATGTAAATGCAATTAAAATTAAGTTATTATCTAATTACAGTGAAAGAATATTAAAAGGAAAGTCAATTTAATTTAACTGTTTCTGAGATTTTACAGTGAAAAAGAGTCTGCTATGAAGTAATTATAAAAAAGTGAAGCCCTTTTTCCTGCTTTCCATGACAAAAGAAATTTCCCACTTTCCAATGAATCCCAGTTTATGTTTTGAAGTTATCAAAAGTCTCATCAAGCAAGAGACTATCTTGATTTACTGGCACAATGTATACCAAAGAATGTAAGTTTATAAACATTTTTACAGTGTACTACTCCTTAAGCCACAACTGAATTTGTATTTAGTGGTACATATCAAGCAAATCCCCATGCCTCACCTAGAGAACAGATAATGCAATATTCAAGTTTCAGAAGGCAAGTGCCATTGACCCCTGCACTGCCTGTTGGGTTGTAGGTGTCATGGCTGAATACCAACACAGAAGAAGTTTATCTGTATGTGGTCTGGTCCCCCAGCTATTTACAAACACTCTATTCCCTATGCTTTCTCACTTTCTAGAGACAGCACCAGTGTTACATTTAGTTTCTTTGCTGAGATATATGCTTCTGCTCTTGTTATTTACATTAGGTAGCTTCAGTTTGCAAAAAGAGAATGTAGAGTTTAGCGCCACATCAGATGCTGGCGCCAACAACCAAGTCTGTGATTCTTGAGAGCTGCAAGCAAACTAAATGGCTTGGGACTGACTTGTCTCCAAGAGTCTTTCATCTGCTAGGATTCATAGGGATAACCGCTTAACTTGTTCACAGCCCATTTACTGTATTTTGTTATTTATTTGTATTACTGGCTTTATAGGAAATTTACTGTGGATCTGTCACGCAACACAGATGGACATACCACCTATAAAGTATAGCAATATTGAAGAGTTTTAATCTTCATGTGAATTCCATTCAAACCGCTGAGCCCCGGTTTTACACTCGGCCACACTTATGAGCTTATATTCACGTACTAATGGTCAACATCATATTGTCACGCTACATAACATTTGATAAGAGACTACCTTCTCCAAGCAAATATGTGATTTTAATATTCATGTCCAGAACTAATAATCGGCTGTGCTGAGCTTAATGCATTCTTGCAGAAAATGATGAGAGCTTATAGACACCAAATATCAACTCTCTCTCTCTCCAAAATGCTTCTTCCCTGTTTTCTTTACCACACACAAACACACGTACACACACACACACACACAAACACACGCACACACACACACACACACAGCAGGGGGCAAGACATTACCGAAGTTACAACAACTCAAATGTGGCTCCGAATCTGTTCCAACAACATGTCACTTGAACAAAAGGAACGGAGAGGGAGGGGAAGGGGCATTGGATGTTTGCCTGTAACGGGGACAGAGTTATCATGGAAACCCCTGTTTGTAGGAAATGTGGAGCTGGACTTCTGGTGAAAGGGGGAAACTCTAATATCCCATTATCGCTACTTTATGGTAATGAAATGAATGTTGACTATAGACTGAAATAAGTGGCTGTGTGTATTCACATAGTAATAACCAAATAAACAGAAGGGCTGCATGAAGGCAAGTTATGAAATCTCAAGCCTTCCTGTAATTAAACATTTGCTTCATTACTTTATCTGTTTTTAGTTTTTTTTTTTTTATATATGTATGCAGATAGTCATTTACTTACAAGGTGGCAATAATAATTACAAAAAAAATGTTTTACAACATGGAAGCTATACAAAATCATGACAGAATACATAAAAAAACATTTAGAAATTATATTTATTCAAGATTAATCAACAATACATCACCTGCAGGTTTATATACTGACAGTTTGTTGCACATATTTCTATCTGGTGCAAATTGGGACATGATCAGGCACACCGGCGCGTCCAAACGGTGTTTGAACAATATTATAAAATTTGCAAAGACCCTAAAAACGTAAATTTAAGAAGATAGGTGAAAATGACCTCAGACCTCAGAGGGTTAAGTTCTTCTCCTCTAAAAAAGCTCTTACTCATGTGTCCCCCCGCCCTCCCACCACACGTCAGTCACACTGGGCAACTCTCCCCGTCTCTGCATCATTCAGTTTGCACAGTGAAACTGAGGTCTGCTAAAAATTCATATACTTGCATTACCATAAGACAACAATCAATGCTACCAATTAAACAATTTGTGGATTTGTGGCTTCCTGCCGGAATTTTTTAAGTTAACTGAGAGCTCTATGATGCACACTGATAATGCTTCTGGAGTTGTATGGTTATATGGACATTTACACTACACATTTACACATTTTCCCACTGTGAAAAGATACCACCCTCATTTATCAATTTACCCAATTTACAAAAATAAATTAAAACAATGTTTCCATTACACTCAATAACTTCAATACACAATTTACTGTACCGTAACCGTGGCACAAATTCTGAAAAGAGATTAAATAAAACTGTACTGGGGTGGAAGCAGAAAACTTACAGAAATCTCTCAAACAATGGGCACATAAAATTAAAACGGGCCACATACCACAGGTTAGTAAGAAAATGTGTCTGTGTCAATTATGCATGGGGTTAGGAATTTGAAGCCCAGTCCTACTTTCCCCAGTCTTTAAAGTAAAAATTGTATGTCCTTCACAAGAAAAGACATACTGTATAGGGATAATCACATGGTAGTTCTCCCCCAAACGCTCGAAGAAGGACCTGGACAGGAATAACAGCCAAACACGGAATTTAAATCAGCTTTACAGATACAAATCAAGACCTTCTTTAAAAGTTGTTTTGCTCCTATTGTTGTAATAGATAGAGATAGACTTTAATGTATTACAAGACACTGTTATTCAAACTGGATCTATAATCCTCTGAGAAGCTTAATTCTTTGCATGTATTTTTAAGCATAAAGAACAGTAATTCACATAATTTATAGCCACAGAGGATGATGCAATAACATCACAGCCATTAAACAGGGTTTTCAGAGATGAAATTAGTTTTCATGCAATTATGAGTCTCCACTAATTCTTGACACACAGGGCATTAAGCATGAAGAGGGGGATATGAGGGGCCGTTAGGGACTTTATTCAGAATTACCTCTCACAAACACATGGGAAATTCCTTACTACCTACCTGAAACACTCTCACATAACCAGTAGAGATACTTCACTCACACCACTACTGAACGCTCTCAACACACTACTGAAACGCTCTCACATACACTACTGAACGCTCTCACATACACTACTGAACGCTCTCACACACACTACTGAACGCTCTCATATACACTACGAAACGCTCTCATATACACTACTGAAACGCTCTCATATACACTACTGAACGCTCTCATATACACTACTGAAACGCTCTCACACACACTCACTGAAACTCTCTCAACACACTGAAACGCTCTCACACACACTTGAACGCCTCATATACATACTGAAACGCTCTCACATACACTACTGAAACGCTCTCAATACACTACTGAAACGCTCTCACATACACTACTGAACGCTCTCATATACACTACTGAAACGCTCCTCATATACCCTACTGAAACGCTCATATACACACAAACGCTCTCATATACACTACTGAAACACTCTCACACACACTACTGAAACGCTCTCATATACACTACCGAAACGCTCTCATATACACTACTGAAACGCTCTCACACACACTACTGAAACCTCTGATATCCACTATGAACGCTCTCATATCACACTGAAACGCTCTCATACCTACTGCACCTCATATACACTACTGAAACCTCTCACACACTACTCTGAACGCTCTCATATACACTACTGAACCGCTCTCACACGCTAACTACTGAAACGCTCTCACAACATTACTGAAACCTCTCATATACACTACTGAAACGCTTCACACAATATAAGTGAATGCTCCGGAAGAGTATTGAACAGTGTTATACAGGTGTATCAGTATACAACCAAAGAATTGAGAGACTATGGGCAGAACTCAATAGATTAGATAGTGCATCTAAACACTTTATACATTTCTTTAACTTCAAAGACAGTGGGTACTGGAATCAGTGAATAAACAACATGTATTTTGTCTGCATTATGTTTATTTTAGGATTGAAGAACAGTAAAATTCATCATCAATCAATGGAACAACCATGCCCTTTCCACACAAGGAGGGCAGACACCTCTCCAGCTGTGGCATTCAATGTCAAAATAATGAAGGATCCATACATCATTTTGATGCAGATAACTGCTATGGCATTGATAAAGAAGCCATTACCTGAACTTCAAACCAATATAATGTTGTAATTCCAGACATAGATTAAATAGAAAAACCACAATGAACATTATTCACAAGTGAACCCACTTGAAAATGATGGGAATCATGGAATAGATGTTTTTTTCGTCACTTCACAAACAGAGAAAGCAAGCACAGACAGATTTTTCAGAGCATGACATGTTCACACCCTGCCAAACCCATACTGTTTTCAACAATGTGTTTGACAAGAAGTCAAACTTTTCCTTGAACAGTTGGTAAGACATGTAGTTGCAAATTGATGCAGTTAACGTGTTGGCAGGGGAACGTTGACGTAGTGAAGTCATCAAATCCTTTGTGAATGAATGGATGGAAGGAGTTGGGGAAAAGCCGATAGGTGGTACCACATTGGCTCCACTTGTGGGCCATATCTTCTCTAGTTTGGATGCCCTCTTCTGTAAAAACAAAATTATCATCAGTGGTAATTGGTCCAATTATGTGTATGTGAATCATCTCTAAGCAATTAACATCAGCTGATACTGAATAAATTGTCCACTAAGAGTATTTCACGTCTCAAAACCAAAGCGTCTAAAATCTGAATGCATCTTATTGCAATGGATTTATAACAGGTCTTTCATCTTTCAACATTCACAGGTTGCTTTGTAATAATGTTAAGACTACGAAGATAATAAAATAAATATAATGATACTAAAAAACAGATGCAGCAGTTTATTTGACCATTAAACAATTACCTTCTGCATCTTGGAGATAATTCCTACAGAAAGTCTTGTTGCTCCTTTCTGGAGTGAGATGAATGCTGAAAAAATCCTCCACCCGGTCAGCAGTAAGTGTGTTTGGCTCATAGCAGAACAGGGTCGGAAGCTGTCTGGATCTCGTCATATTTGGTCCAGAACCCCAAAGAGTTTACAGTCCTTCAAAGAATCTGTAAAAACAACATGGAAGAATTGTACAATCCATAATTCAATTGTACATTGTCAAATGGTCCCTTAGTTTTATACAAACAATAGATTTTGCGAAGCTAGTCTTACACCTTGTCGGTCAATTAATAGCACTTATTTACATGATTTCTCTCTGATCCATGAATCTTACATAAAAAAACCACATATCTGCCCAGACTCCTTAGCTACTGTAGGCTGTGGACAGGGCATGGAAGATCATAATTTGTCCACTGAGGTGTCAATCGCAAGGTCACAGTTCAGCAGCCACCTTGAATTAGGACTAAGTGATATAAATGTAATGTAAAAAGGGGGTATGTAATAAACAGTCATTCCTTCATGCTGAGACATAGATGACAAATAAGCAAAAACACAAAAGGGGGCATATATGAAAAATATTATGTATAAATCAGTATTTTTTCTAAATTACTTGACTTAAAACTGCAAATAATCAATAATAATCAAGTAAACAACCAATATGGCCAAATAACAACAGTAGATTATGTTTGGTGCAACAGCAGTGCAGAAATTACATAACATAATAGAAGTGATGAAGACACATTTAGTAAATGGAAGTTAGTCTTTGGAGAGATATATAGTAAAGTAAACGTGAATTCTTTTAGGTGAGCTTTAGTTACATTTCAATGGGTAAAACTTGTTTAGCTGCAGCTGCTCTTACACAGCAGTTACATTTTTAACTTTATCATTCTTTAACTTTAGCTTCCTGAAGCAATGCTCCTGCTGCTTCTCCAAACTTACCCACATATACTGTAAGCTTTGTTTTCACTGTCTGCTTTGCTCTTTTTGCAGCACCTCATTATCATAACAGCACCAAAAAATAAACCTTCTCTGACTCACTACTTCTCAGACTTTTTCTGTCTGGTCTGTGTCCAACCCACCCACCAAGTTGTGCTAGAGTCCTGTCCCCTGTGCTAGAGAGAGAGAAGAGAGAGAGAGACGCTGGTTTGTGTGTATTGCAGCCAAATGTTCCGCAGTCCTAAACATTGAGTCAATGTGTGTTATCGATATCAAGCGGCATTCACACACCATGTAAAAACAGCTGATTTCACTACCTGCTGATGTACCACCACGTGACTCACATTGCCGTATTTACAATAGCACCGCTACAAACGATCCTAAGTTAGCTGGCACTCCAGCACCTAATTCAAACCTATCTGGGCCCCCTGCAAGACATACTTCAAGTTTGCAGTAGATCTGAGACTCTTGGTTGTAGTGGAGGCACAAACTGTTGTACTCACTACCATGCCTTGTTGCGTTACGTTGGATTAAACAATAATTTAGAAGAAAAAAAACTATTTATAATTACCTTTTCCTCCTTGTGACTGATGTCCAAGAGTTGCGCTTGGTAACGCGGAGCAGACTCTCTCCGGACTGGATCCACAGCTGGCAGTGTGACGCTGCTGTGCTGTCCGGGGGGGAAAGCGACGCTATGTGACAGTCCAGTGTGTCGCGGCTTGAAGTTGCAACGGTCTGTTGTTGCCCGACTGTTGCATTTGACGAGGTTCTGATGGTCTCCGTTGACGCCAGTACAGTCTGAAGTAACGCTGCGGCCTCGGTTAAGCTGCTTGCAGGCTGTTGGGCGGACATTTGGGTTACAAACAACGTGGCTGGCGAACAACAAGCGAATCGCGTTGTGAATTCCTGTGAATTGCGCATTTTCGTTGAACGGAAGCCCTTCCTTTTTTACTGAAACACCTTCCGTTTTCACTGAAATGCCTTCCGGTTTTACTGAAACATCTCTCACACACTATAGTGAAATCCTTTCACACATTATAGTGAAAAGCTCTCATACATTATAGTGAAATATTATAGTACATATGTATATATATATACATATATACTTATTATATATATAGCCTACATATTATATATATATATATATATATATATATATATATATATATAATATATATATATATATATATATATATATATATATATATAATATGTCCCATAGGGAGGCCATTCCTCCAACTTTAGGCTGGACAGCCCTGTTGCAGGCACAGCCTTAACACTGACACCTATTTGTCCTACTTTTGAGAAAATAACAAAAAGGTCCGCCTTTTGACATATTACCTTGTTAGTTTATTACTTATTGGCTAAAAATCTGTGTCAAAAAATCAGTGTCAAAATAAGTAATTTCATTGGTTACATTTCCATGGTAACCTATCAACACATAGCTAATTTTAATTGATTTTTCACAACACATGCTCACCTGCTGCACCACCAGGCTGGCAATCAAGAACATAACGTTAACGTTGGTTGTTGGGCTGAAATTCTGCTCATACTTATTATATGTATAGGCAAAGCCTATAGATCTGAAACAGAATTTGCTGCATTTTTTACCCTTTATCTTTCCAGATACGAACATTAACAACAGTTTCTGTATGATGTTTATTAGACCTATGTAATCTAAATTGGAAGACACATTGTCATGAGCTGTATCTTGTACATTTATTATTATCTATGGGTATGTGTATACATCTTTTTTCAATCTGGTGGGAAAAAAAAGATGTGATATCCTTTTATTTGTCCCACATGGGAAATTTCCAATGTTCAGCAGCAAAAGATAGAGGAAAAAAAACAGTAAGCTAGGAAAATATTAAAAAATATTAAAACACTATGTACAAGGGAAAAAAGTAAGAATTCACAAACAACAGATAACACAAATTGTAGCAGCAGCAGCATCTGCACATGGGCAATAGATTGCACAGTGAATATGGAATGGTATTGTACAATAATTATTGCACAGTTACATATTAAAATTCTCGTTATCAATAATAATAATGAATGAATATATTCATTCATTATTATTATTGATGACAAGAATTTTAACATATTAAAATTTAAAACGGGATCATACCAAACAAATATCTGTTTGCGTGTCCCTGTGTATGCAATGTGTACTCCTTTTTTATTGTGGCCACCCTCGTGACCTGGTGGAAGCAGCATTAAAACATTAAATAAAACACAAAAACTCTCTTAAACAACATCGTTAGAAAAGGCAGGACTTCAGAGAGTTACAGTGAGAAAATAAGAACAAACAAAAAGAAAAGTTAAAAATAAAAACAACTCAAAGGTGGAGTAACGTAACAGGCAGAATGCATCTTTTGTGCTGCTTCCTAGGTCTGATCATCTTAATGTACTATAAAAGCGTTTCACATGTATGTATGAGAGTGTTTCAGTAGTGTATATGAAGCGTTTCAGTAGTGTATATGAAGCGTTTCAGTAGTGTATGGAGAGCGTTTCGTGTGTATATGAGAGCGTTTCAGTAGTGTATAGGAGAGCGTTTCAGTATGTATATGAGGCGTTTCATAGTGTATATAGAGCGTTTCAGTAGTGTATATGAGAGCGTTTCAGTAGTGTGTGTGAGAGCGTTTCAGTAGTGTGTGGGAGTTTTTTCAGTAGTGTTATGATAAGCGTTTCAGTAGTGTATATGAGAGCTTTCAGTATGTGTTGAGAGCGTTTTCAGTAGTGTGTATGTAGAGCGTTTCAGTAGTGTATATGAGAGCGTTTCAGTAGTGTGTGTGAGAGCGTTTCAGTATGTTGTGAGGTTCAGTAGTGTTTGAAGAGTTTTCATGTGTGTGAGTGATTATCCTCTACTTGTTTATGTGAGAGTGTTATTAGTGTATGTAAGAGCATTTCCAGTGTTTGTGAGAGGTAATTCTGAATAAAGTCCCTAACGGCCCCTCATAGGGGGAGGTGCTTTGCATCAACACGGTGAAATACACACACACATTCAGAAATGCCCACACACACATACACATTGAAACTGACACATAATGTGCATAACACAATTCCGAAGTTTGTCTTGTTAGTACCTTCATCACAAGACAATGTAAAAAAAAAAGTGATTTTTATTAAGATTGCTAGCAAGACATCCACCCACACTTTCTTAAACCTTCTTCTTGACTTCATTAGCTCAATCCAACACAATGCTCTACACACACACACACACACACACACACATTTTACACTTTACACCACAATGCGTAAATGTATGAAATGTATCTTATTCTGATTAGGTCACTTGACATTTTGTACATTTGCATCTTCGTGTGTGTTTATCTGTGTCTCTGTGAGCAGCATGCGGGCAAATGGGCTTTTGCGTCTGCATGCGTAAGTGTGAAGGTCCTTTGGTTGAGGCTGTCAAAGGTGGCTGCCCACGCAAAAACTAGAAGTGCTGGGAGTGTGAGTGTGAATGTATGTAATAGGATTGTGGATTCTCTGAAGGAGTTTTTAATAGGAGGTGTAGAGACAGATGGCACGTATTCATTTTGGGATGATAGGTTAACACATTTGAAAGGCTCTTCTTCCTATCTGTCTATCCCTCTCAATCAAACTTTATCCAGCCTTTGTTTTCTCACCCTGCACTCCATCGCACACTGACAAAAAACCTTAACAATCAATGCATTCTGCTAAGACACAAGACCCACAATGGCTGTACTGGCCTTGTATCATTTTCTCGTTTACTGAAAGGAAGCACAATAATAAGATACTCTGGAATAGCACACATTCCACACAAACCCCACTTTAACACAAAAATAGGTTTCAGTTCTAAATGTATTCACTGCTTGGGAGAGGGATCCCCCTTGCACAAAGGAAGCTGTGTAGAATCTGTAATGCAGTCCAGAACTGTACCTCAATACGGGAGTTGAAATATTAAAACTACCATTCCGCCATAAAAAAAACTTATGAAAATTCCAGAAATATATGAGATTTTGTCCATTCCCACCAGCCCCTGTGCTCCAATTTCCTTTCAAATGAGATTGAAAAGTCTCTTAGAGTCTTCCGTCTCAGTGTTACGCCTGTCAAAGATCACTACGGTAAAAAAAAGGAGAAGAGTGCTAAGAAGGGTGCGTATAGATCAAACACTTTACAATGTAGCGCAATGAAGCTGGAAACTCCAACGCCATAACCAGCAATGACACGCTGCCAAATCACCATCAGAACCTCCCTGTCAGTTTTTAAGGAAATTCTTTTTCTTTAAAAAATAAAGAGGGCATTTGATAGTTTAGGGGTGTGATGGAAGAAAAAGGAGACTGCTAAGAAATAAAGTGATAGAGAATAGGAGAAAGGGAAAAGAGAGAGAATGGGAGGAGGGTCTAGATAGGATGAGAAGATGAGAGGTAATTGCCTCTATTATAGAAAAGAGTGAAAAGCTAAAGAGGGGAGAGTGGGGAGGGGGGAGTAAGGCAAGATATTGAAAGTCACACCATCCAGCTTTAAAAGGTCACCTGTGATGTTCATGCAGATGTGGTTATGAATACACAGCTGTACTGCACACACCAATCTGAAAGTTCTTTGCTTGCTTTAGTGGTTTATATTGGTGTCTATTATAGAGCATTTGCTATATATACAGTGTTCTCATAGTTTTACCCACACACAGACTGTTGTGTCAAATGTGAGCATGGTGTTACTGCCCTTGTACCCTGAAAAACGAATGCAATTTTCTCTTTAAATAGAGAGAATAAAAGTGAAATGAGCATCAGCCGTGGTGGTAACAGTTGCCTCTGACCTATCTGTATCTCTCCACTCTATCGGGCTTGTATCTCTGATGCCAGAATGCATAAGTGGCTAACCTGTCTTCAACTCTGTCTTGCTTGTTCAGCTGCCTCCCCTTTCCTCTCACACCCCTCCTTTCACTCAAAAGACCGAAAGGAGGTTTATCAGCATGTCTGTTCTCCATTTTCTTATCTGCCTTTGCTCTGTGCTTCTTGTTAAGATCTCCCATTTTACTCCGCTTTTTCTTTTTGTTCAGTCATTTGTCCATCACCTTCATATTACCCTTTTCTAGTTTAGCTTAAATAATTGGCCTCACTCTTTGCATTCATCAACCTTTTGCCTCTCTCATTGGCTTTATTTCCTCCCCACTATCCTGCTCCTTTTCCAACATATTCACTCTTCTCCGCCCTCACATCTTTTATTCTTTCTGTCCACTTCACCCCATACCCTCCTCTTAAATCCTCCATTTCCTTGTTGAATCTCTCCTTTCATCACTCATTCAGTCCTGCTCAAATCCTCCCTTTTCTGCCCATGCTTCATCTCTCCCTCAGCTTCCCTATCCCTTCCAAACTTTGCCCTGCTTTTCCTCTCTTCTTTCTTTAGTTGTCCCCCCCTCCCTTTATCTTCACTCGCTCATACCCTCCCTCTCCACTTTTCTCATTGCCCGCTCCCATGCCCTCCTCCCCACTCTCAATTCCTTCCTGTTTCTCCCTCCCCTTCCTCCCTCTCTTTCACCTGCCGCTGTGTCGCCAGTGAGGCTGTCTGTGAGATAAGCAGCCCTAGTGTAGAGCCATCAGGTTCCTGACAAGATACAGCCCCACGTGTTCAGGCATGACCCGCAGCCAGGCAGCCATTGAACTTGTCAAAAAAAAACTGGCAGCTCAGGGCACAAGATGGCTGCTGGTGGACAATGCACGACTTGCAGAAGGAACCGTTTAAAGTATGAATTGTTGTTTAGACACACCGGAGAGGTTTGACCTTGTCCACCTCGAGCATGCTATCAAGAATGGATGAGAGTGGATAAGGTTGAGCAGGGGGCAGACAGAGAGAGTCTTGGGCAGTGGTAAAAGCACAAGCCCTAGATTCAGTTGTACTAACATGCTTGCTTATATACAAACAGACCAGAAAGAAAAATCACAAATTATACTCAGTAAAAGGATTTGACAGATAATAGCCCACAACCAGAGACATGACAAGGCTTACAGGTACGAACAAAATAATTGTGCATATATCTCATATTAGAAAAAGTCATCATCATTCTCACAGCGAACACATCAGCCCATACACATTCACCCCCGAATACCTAATCAGCCACCCACTTACAATTACGCACACACATTTGCAACCACACACCAGAGTCCCTGTTGGCCTGATGGCGCTGCGTTTGTCTTGTAGTCGGGCCTGTGGCTCTTACCAATTAGCAGAGCCAAAGAGAGAGATTTAAAACATGATGACACTATGGTGTTTTTATCCCACAGGCCACCGAGGACCCAAAAGCACAGATCACAAGCGATCAGATCACATCAAAGTGCTAACACAGGCCAGATGACACACAAACACACACACTTACCTCTACAACACACACACACACACACACACACACACACACACACAAACCCACATTGAAATACAGTGGTGCACAAAGGCATTGTGAGAAAGCATTCATATGTGCCTGCAATAGACTGCATAAAGAATGCCTATAAAGAAAAGAGATACATTAATATGGATATATACAGTATGTTGTACAGTTTTCAATAGAAAGAAAAGCATTGACTGCATCCTCCACCTAAAGAACAAAGGTATTCGGAGTCAAGAGCCACACCAATTGCAAAAAAGAGGAAAAGATCCAAAGCAGCAGAGTACTGAGTATAATAAAAAATCCTTTAATATTACATGACCTACATCAATGGGTTTCAGCAGAAAGCTTTTATCATGGTGTTGAAGTGAAATACAAACACAGACATTTGAGTAGCACAAGGCATGACACAAATGAAATACAGGTGTAAAAAGAAGTGAATTTGATGTAGGCTACAAACCATCAGACTTTAACACAGTAGACTGTTGTTCGTTTACTGTTTACAACCAAAAGTCAACATTTTTTTCAAAGTGTGACCATAACTTTGACCACATGGTTATTATTGTAACTGACAATGAAGGTCCCCCAACCTCAATGAAAAACTAATTACAACCAAAACCACAAAGTTTCCTTAACTTTAAAAAAGATCTTACTTTAACCCAAAACAATATCTTTGCCTAATCTAACCAAAGTCGTTTGTCAGGGCTGCTTTTAAACTCATATCTGGGTTTTGTGAGAAGGCAAAGTCATTGATATGTCGATACTGCAGTTTTTCCATGTTTTGACATCTGGAACTTAGAAGGGCAGCAGTGTTGTGCTGCAAGTTGTTTGAGTGCTTGTCTATGACTGCAGAGTTTAGCCGTCTTATCTAGACTGTGCAACTAATCTATTTTAATAACTTGCACCCCCTTCATCACTCCTTCCAGCTACTACCATCAGGCAGGCGTTTTAAGGTACCACCGGCCTGCAAAAACATCTACAAGAAATCATTCATCCTCTCTGCAATGGCCATACTGAAAAGCACAAAATGAACACCGCAGTCAACTGATACAACACCCCATGTCTTGTTTTTATATGTCTGTGTGAATGTCTCTTTGTGACTGGAGCCTTGTCAAAGAAGAATTCTGTAACCTTTGAGTAACAAACACAGTATTTGAACTTTCTTATCTTTTGAGAACTTTGTTTTCCCTTTTAAATTGCAAGTTGTTTAGAAAATATAAGAAACATTCTGTCAAAAAGGTTGTCATTGGCAATTAACAAGTAAAAGAGAAACCTATATGGCTATCCTCATTTCATAAAGCTGAGGTCAAAGGTTTGCTCAGTGTCTCCGCATACTATTTAATATATAGTGTGTTGAGATCTGTTAAAATGAAAATACAAAACAAAAATATGAATGCTCAGTCACTGTGGTATCTTATATTTATTCATGAATCCATTCTGTCTGTTCTCCCCTTATTTATGTATTTAGATTACAGAGAACTGTAATGGTGTCTACAGCAGGAGTTCCCAAAATTCCCTTCTGCTGACTGTCCCAAAAGCTTTGTCAACAAATATGGACTGGGAATCTATCTCAGTGTCTGCCCTCGCTGTGAGGAACAGCCTGCAGGAAGATTTCAGATTTAAAGAATGAGCTCTTTTTGCTGAGTTCAAAGCAGTTGGTACAAGTTGATTCTATTGGGAGTTGTTAAGGCTTTGAATTAGTTTCTGTCTGTATGACAGTTACACTGTATCCCCCCCCCCCCCACACACACACACACACACTCTCTCTAACTATGTCTTTCACATGCTCATCCTTACTCATTATTGCTGCATTTCTGTCTCTTCTTTCTAGGCGCATTGTGTGGCTTTGCAGTATGTCCTGCGGTCCAGCTGTGTTCTCAGCTTGGCTTTCTTCCTGCCTCAGTGGGAATACCCTGCTAAAATAAAGATTACAGGTACCCTGTGTGTGCCTGACCTTGTAAAGAGCACCATATGTGATCAGTTCACATGTTAAAAGGGGTCCTGTTGAACTTGTGAACTGTACATATGAATGCCTTCTCACAATGCCTGTGTGCATCACTGTATTTCAAAGTGTGTGTGTGTGTGTGTCTTCAATTATGCTTGGGGGCAAAGTGCCCTGAGGGGGGCACTTTGCCTTCCACTCAGAAGGATAGCTAACCTCTAGCTTCAGTCATTACCCCTCTGTTGTCTTTCTCTATACTGATCTCCCCATGAATTAGGAAGGAAGGCTTCCCATTCTTCTATTTTTCATGCCTCTTGTGTAGTTTTCAACTGTGAAAAGGGTTCAGTCTAAGCTCTCCGCTTCTCTTCTCCCCCTGAAAATATAAGACACACTTAATATCATCCACTACCTGCAACCCTCCATCAAGTCATCTTCCCTCTCTCTGCCTCAGGAGGGCTGATTGTAAGTGTGCGAGTGTGTGTTGTGACGTCAAGTCTGTGCATTTTTGTGTGTGTGTATTTGTGTGTTCAGAATGTTTGAACGCTTGTGTCTAGGTATGAAAAACAACTCATCTCCTCAGTGATCTCCTTCCGGAACAAATGCTTCCTGAGTGAATTTTGCTCTCAGAGGCACAATCTCCCCCCCAACAATAGTGCTCCCTTTTAAAAGATACCAAGAACAACACACAGGCACACACACAGGCACACACACACACA
>NC_045734.1:15200824-15204379 GCF_008692095.1 Etheostoma spectabile
CACACACACACACACACACACACACACAAAATCCTCATACAATAAAACATCCACACTGGCCTTATGCTTGCCCTAGTTAAGAGGACATGATGTTCACTGCTCCTCAATGTGTATGAGGAGGAAAAACATTGGTGTCATGTCAAGAACGGCATTAGGGGAGCAGTGGAGTAGAAGGAGGGCAAGAAATGCAAGGCATTGCACGTGTGTCTGTATCTGGTGGGGGTGGGGGGGATGAGATCTTTTATGGGTGAGTGAATTTTCCCCTTTTCTTTCTTTCAATGGAGATGGCCATATGTGATCTGCTTGTGTGTGTGCTTGTTTTTCATTGTGTGAGCTGTATGCTTTCCTTTTGTGTAAGTGGACAACATACATACATTATTTAATTTATTTGATCATATAAATACAAGCAAATGACAGACATTCTTAGTTTTGTTGAGAATGAATGTGTATAAAAAAATGCAACAGTAAAATGGTAGCATAGTGGACACTTACCACATTGCAAAGTCCAAGACCACTTCATACCTTTGTTGCACATTATCCCAGTCTCTTTCACTTGATAGGAATATTGTGCACACATGTGTTTAATGGATGTGGAGTGTAGTTTAGTAAAGGACGAGATGGAGAGGGTAGGAGGATGGGGACAAGGAGTTTGGTGTCCCTCAATGATGGCTTGAAAAACAGGCCGGTAACTAAATGGAGTGGCAGTAAAAACGTCTGTTTTCTGTCTTTATTGCTTCTTTCTCTATCAAGGAAGAAAAAACAACTCATCTATAAAAAAAACAATGGTATACTCCAGCATTTTAATTAGAGATATGCTATGTGTCTGTTTACTTCAAATTCATAGTGTCATGTTTATTTTATATCTTGTCATTGAATGTCTAATGCTCATCACTTTGAATTGCCTTGTTGAAAGCTGCTGTATAAACAAACTTGCTTTGCCTTGTATGGATATCGCTGGGTGTCAAATTAAAGGAAGAAATAACATAATTTACTAAATTGTTGGGCAGCTGCTAGCTGCTAAAACAACTTCAGTGTTCCTTGGCAAGATATTCCCTCATTTTGATTGTGGTGGAGAGTGGCTGTCTAATTGCCAGTTTAAATCCTCCCCAGGTGTTTAATGGAAATGAGATGTGGTGACTGCAGGGCCGTAGCATATGATTCACATCTGCATTTGTTATTTTTCTCCACTCGTGTATTCAGGTTTCCCTAAAATGGGAGTCTGTAGCTATGGGTGCGGGCTATAGGCCTTTTAATGTGCACTGTAACTATACGTATGAAACTGTTTTTAACTACCAGACCCACTATTTTTGCAAACAAAAAGTATGTACAGTTTGTGTGCGAGTGTCCATGGACTGTGGAGCTAAGCCACCTTTCTGCGGAGTCGGTCTGGTCATATTGCCATTGAGTTGGCTAAGATGCCCCATAAGTCACGCCTTGTCTCTTCCTGTCAGCGCATGCAGGTAACATCATGTAATGCATCCCTCCTCTCACTATTGCCCCATGGCCTGGGGTTTTGGCACAACTCCTGACCAGTGAATCCTGCAGTGCACGGGCCATCCGCTCTCCTAATTGAATCATCGGAGTGCAAAAACAGGCATCAGACGGGATTCATGTCAGACTTGCCCCTGAGCATCCAGCTAGCCATCCAGCCAGCCAGGCAGGCAGGCATTCAATGGTTATTCACAGAAAGACAAGCATAGTGTGTGTGGATGCACGCGAGTCCATGTGCGAATGTGTGTGCCATGAGGCTCCAAAGAGAGCACTCTAATTTCCGTCTCAGAGGAAAGTGTGATTGAACACAAACCCTTTGCCAGCGGGTCGAAACAGTCACACGCTGCAACAACACAAGACGAGATAAAAAAGGAGAAGTCTTATTTTGTCCTTTATTTTCTCTCTACTCTGTCTCTATACTGCCCTTTCTCAGTTTTTTCCTCCTCTTTCATCTTTCAGTTTCCCTCTTCTTGAATATCTTCTAGCTGTTTCTAGTATTTTATTTAGTTTCTATTTCCACCAATTTAGTTAGTGTAACAGTAATATGGTGCATAAGGTTAAGCAAATTTACTGCATTTCAGACTGCTTTGCTGTGAGATTGTGTGGAAATCTGTGTGTGTGTGTGTGTGTGCGCGTGCGTGTGTGTGTGTGTTGTGTGTGACAGACTTGACTATGGTCACGATCACAACAGATTAGAATGAGGTGAAGGGGAAACCTCCTTTTCTCTTCTTCATTTAACTCGTCCCTCCTCGTCTCCGTCGCTTCATTTAACCTGCTCCACTTAACGTTGTGTGTGTGTCTGTCTGTGTGCGTGCTCGTGCAAAGCATTTGAGCATCTGTGTGTGCCCAAGCTTCTTTCTGAAATGTCGTTATCATCTTGTACTGGTCAGTAATTGAGAACAAGTCACCTATTTGTTGCTAATGGGAAGTGTTTAGCTTCTGAGGCTGTGGTTGACATCATGAATAACCTGCTGAATGTTAATCCCCACTGGGTCGGCATTCGGCTAACCCCTATGCTCATGAGTGTGAACACTCTGCTGATTAAAAAGATTAATAAGGCTAATGGTTAAAAAACAGCATCAGTTTAGGCTGAACCACTGAGACTAACAGAGGGGGCACACACAAAGGGAGGCACTGACAGAGAGAGAGAGGTAGGGAGAGTGCGTTTGGGCTCCCCCTTTATCTCCTCATCTGCTCAAGTCTGTTTGGCACTCATTCGCCACAAGTGGCTGTGACCCCAGTTTTGGCATGCCGTGAGAGTAAGCTGTATGAGTGAGTAAGTGTTTATATGTGTGTAGATGCTTGTGTGCATCATAACGCCATGGCTCTATGGCTCTTTCTGTGTGTCTGTATGTGTGCGTTTGTTCAAACTGGCTCTGTGTGAAAGGAGCTAAGTGGGAATTATTTTTGGGCAATTTGTCTAATGTGTCTGCAGCTCCACAGTGACGTACGTAGCTGCTGCAGAGCTGTTCTGTCCTCTTCTTCGGACTGCCGAGAGGGCGGGCCATGGGGACTGATTGTGTCTTACTGACAGACTGATTCCCTGTTGTTAAAATGTGTATTCACAAGATCAGGCATGCAGTGCACTTGAGGCGAGATGAGAAAGCGTCACAAATTGACCTTGATGGGATGTTGTGGGGAGAGGAGTGTCTTTTGGCCCTTTTCTTTATCTTTCCCTCTTGGTGCTGGTATACCTTTCATTCTTAAAGTACCCACATTATGAAAAAAAAAACACTTTTCTGGGATTTGTTATGTTGTTTCTCTGGTGCTTCCACACATATACAAACTTGGAAAAAAAACTATCCATTCTGAGTGAGATACAGGTTTCTGAATGTCTTTAGTCTCCTGGTGAGCTGTTCAAAAACTGCACGGCTTTCTACGTCACTAGCCGAGATAAGGTGGCTAACTGTAGCCCATGCTAGCGCTAGCATGCTAGCTTGTTCTCAATGGCAAAACACTGCTACAACAAACATAGTTCATCATAATCTACAAAAGAACTACTTACATGTCTCTGTTCTGCAGCTATTCCACAAGTGCACCCTCGTTTAGAAGAAGTCTCCCAGC
>NC_045734.1:15204389-15204514 GCF_008692095.1 Etheostoma spectabile
TTGTACTGACCAAAGTTGGAGAAAGAATTTTCTAGCTGATCCTTAACTAGGTGCGCATGTGCGACTCCCAACAAAGATAGAATAGAAGTAAGATCTCTGTAGCTAAAACAAGTGAGATGTCTCAC
>NC_045734.1:15204524-15205042 GCF_008692095.1 Etheostoma spectabile
AAACAGAGACCTAAACACACAGAGTGAAAACATTATCTGCAGCAACGTGCAATACAATAAAAATATGGTGTTTTTTGAAAATAAAACTATGTAAACATATTCTGGTACAACCTCAGAGTACAATTATGAACCTGAATATGAGCATAATGTGGGTGCTTTAACGTTTAATTCACTCCTGCTAGTGGATTTTGCAATGTGTTCTACAACTTTTAGCTGTTCTTATATTATTTTCTATAAGAATTTCTATAGCAACCCTGTCTCCTGTACATTTATATGAAACTAATCTACAACAGTAAATATGTTCAGAAGGAAACTTAATGCCTTTATTAGCTTGTGTTATAACATTAGGAAATGTTGTGAATTAATATATTTGGCAAGTCTCAAAAAATTTTATATTAACATCTCACTCAACAGTTGAGGTGGTTCGAGCATCTGGCAAGGATGCCTCCTGGGGGCTTTCCTAGGGAGGTGTTCTAGGCACGTCCAGCCGGGAGGAGGCCTCGGGGAAGACCCAGGAC
>NC_045734.1:15205052-15205150 GCF_008692095.1 Etheostoma spectabile
GAGATTATATCTCCAACCTGGCCTGGGAACGCCTCGGGATCCCCCTGTTGGAGGTGGCTCGGGAAAGAGAAGTTTGGGGTCCCCTACTGGAGCTGCTG
>NC_045734.1:15205160-15205819 GCF_008692095.1 Etheostoma spectabile
CCGATACCGGATAAGCGGATGAAGATGGATGGATGGATGGATCTCAGTCAAATGTTCACTTACAAAGTATTTGTTTTCCGCCAAAATGTCAAATTTTGGTCAGTAGAGAAGCTAAAATCTTTAAATGACTCTGAGGCCACACATCAATCTGTTAATAGCACAATATTAGGTGCTATGTAAATACACAATTATTATTATTACTTCCAACACACAGTTAACTGTCAAAAACAGTGTTTGGCTCCTTTAAAACATATGAATCCAATTGCTATGATTTATACAATGTATGAATAATAAATCTCACTTGATATGTTTTAGGTGGAATAACATACAATAAATTCAATATGAAAAATATACATAATTAAAAGAAAGTAAGCAGCCGAAAAAATGTCTCGAGTTTTAATTAGATTCCAATCACCCACAGAATCTCTTGGCACCTCACAATTCAATTCAATTCTGATTCAGAGGGCAACGATTACATTTTAAACCGATTATCGATGCAACATTTTTTTATGTACATTTCCACGTGTGATTTTTAAAAAAATTGATTAATACACATGCAGTATTTGTCACACACAACTTTTAATTAAAGGTTTTGTCTACTTTTTTGTCTATTTTGTAGTCATTCCATGCTTAAGCCTTAAACATGCTTGTTAAAGTCA
>NC_045734.1:15205829-15206161 GCF_008692095.1 Etheostoma spectabile
CAGTAATCTTCCATGTCAGAGGCTCAGTCATGTTTAAAGGTGGATGATTGGCTTCTTAGAACATGAAAATCCAAACTACATGCCATCTTGGACAATGTCTCACACCCACTCCACGGCTTGCTGCTTAATCACAGGAGCACCTTCAGTGATAGACTCATACTCCCAAAATACACCACAGAGCGTCACAGGAAGTAATTCCTGCCTGTGGCCATCAGACTTTATAACCCCTCCCTCTAAGTGTCTGAAACACAGACACTTAGTGAAAACTGGACAATATAATCTGTTTTGTGCAATGACACTGGTCTGAAATGTGTGCAATACTCAACTGCTAC
>NC_045734.1:15206171-15206285 GCF_008692095.1 Etheostoma spectabile
ATTGTTATTATTATTATTATTATTATTATTATTATTATCATTACTTTTCACCATTGCAACTCCTTAATTATGTTAATTTTGTAAATACTGTATCATAACATTCCTTTAACTATG
>NC_045734.1:15206295-15207443 GCF_008692095.1 Etheostoma spectabile
ACATATCCACACTCCTTATATTTCTTTATTTATATATCTACTCTGATATTTCTACTATTTGTGCATCTGCAACACAGAGTTTCCCTTCTGGGATCAATAAAGTATGTCTGATTCTGATTCTGAAACATGAGGTGGTCAGATGAAATGTGATAAAGTAGATGAACAGTCTTTATGTGTTTCGCCTAATTATTTCCTGTATGTCTTATTGGATTATGTGTATATATACTGCACAGAAGCTTTTTCTGCACTCTTGCCTAAAGTCTGAGTTGTTGTCAATTATCCCATCCTCTTTCAGTCACTCTGTTTTCTGATTTGTACATGTCCGGAGACAGTAACTTTTAAATAAAAATCAAGATATTTCAACATATTTATTGATTATTATACTTATCACAATTGAGCATTGAATCGTTCTAGAGATAATGGTGATGCATTTAAGAATTAATAATTTTTCCCACCCATAATAAATGAATGGTTATTATCAAGTGATACTGAATTTAAAAAACTGGATAACATTGTGTAGAAAGGTACACCTGTGAGACTCGGTTGGACGAGTCAGGCAGTCTGCAGGTTGGGATCAGACAGTTTTTGCATTCAAATGTAAACATTGGATAATAGCGCAGCTTGTACAGTGAAGCCAAAACAATTTTCATCTATTAGGTGGCAACTTTACTTGCAAACTTTGAACATTTCAGGCTACATAAACTCACAAGTTGCCAATTTTGATGCATCTGCGGTGCTTACGCTCAGCCAGCCTCAGCAGAACTCAAGAAGTAGCCTAACATAGAACGTAATCACAACACCCGTCACATTTCTGTTACGCTTCTCTACTCAATTATGGGTGGCAATGGGGCAGTGGATATGACACACACTTTTGGTGTGGGAGACCAGGGTTCAATTCCCACTGGGATACAGCAACCCTTAGGCTGGTTCAAAGTGAACTGCGCCTCGCCTGTTAAGTGGACGAGAGCAGGCGGCAGCAGCCGGGGGCGGTGACAACAATCTGCGGTAAAGTCAGACAGTTTCCAGCTGATTCTTGCAGCTTTCAGGCTGAACAGGAAGTGACATAACCCTTGTGGTCCGATTCTGATTTAACACAATGTTATCAGACAACAGTCTCCAGATGTTTTAATTATGACAGAGTAGCTCTC
>NC_045734.1:15207453-15220506 GCF_008692095.1 Etheostoma spectabile
TGCTCTACATGTGATCTGTTGCTGATTTTAATTGACAACAGACTGTAGATGATGTGTAATCTAAACAGATTTAGTCTCTCTGACTTCTAAGTGTTACGATCAGCCACACAACATGTGTTCTGTACAGAATAAACCGAAGTTAGCAGTTAAAATCCCTCCAATTCAAAAACATTAAAAAGTTTATATAAAACGTCATTGTGTTAAGTCAAACCCATCATCTGTTAAATCAGATGAGGGGGGGGGGGGGGGGGGGGGGGATTTCCAACCATGCCCTTGGTCCGCCTGGGTCTTGCAGTCAGTAAAAAGCAACTGCGCTGCCTGTGTCCAAGGGGGTAAGCCTCTCCTCTCTAAGCGTAGCTCCCATGGCGCCATTTTAATGCTACAAAGCCATCACGTGCAGTTAGCCTCCCATTGACTGCCATTCATTTTGGCGTCACTTTGACAGTGAATAACTTTACATCTGAAGCGTTTCAAGACTCTATTTGTCCATTGTTTATTTCTAAAGAAACACAACAATGTATAAAAGGCTCCATTACCTTGTATCTCACGTTATGACTCCGTAGCAGACGTTTTTGTAAAAATAGGCTAACAATTGTGTCATAACCACGCAACTTGCTGTAGCATAGTCAACATATTGCCGTATTGTCAGGAGAAGCTTGCAGGCAGTTTCAACTTCCATTAGCTGTTTAAGTTTAATTACTAATGGTAACTAGCATGTTACTTAGCAGTAATTAGCCTGCGCCTATGTTATCTTCTAACATATACCTACGCTTTCCGTCTCTGCTGATTGGGAATGATTGAGATTTCTCTTGGCACAGCTACCAGAAGACTTACAACTTTCAGACACGTTGCCCACGTCACAACTACGTCGTCAAGCTCAGTTGGAGGCTGCACAGTAACGCCTAGCCATCACCGGAAAAGTGCTTCTATTTTCTTTCACTGGTCTCCATCAAGAACAACAAGATCTGTGGGTCCATTTCTTTAACTGTCTATGCCTGCATCTCAGAACTGCGGCCACCCTGATCTTGTGAAGTCAGAGCAAGTCGGGATCAGGTCAGACATAAATCTAACCGGCATGCATTGGGCAGTGATCGCCAGTGATTGATTGTGTGCAGACCTGGCTCATCTCGAACGAACCTAATGTGTCCCTGGTCAAGACACTTAACCTGTAGTTGCTCCAGAAGTGTGCAGACTCTGACATAGTTACTTTGTTAAGTGTCAGCTAAAGGACTTGTAATTTAATGTTCAGCTGTGAGAAACATACATCCCAGTCTTACATAATGTTACAAAAGTTTTAAATTTCCAATTGACTTTTCTTGCATTGAGACATAATCTGTCAAGAGACAATCGTGAAGCATCTGAGAATCAACTTTTTCCCCACTCCTAGTATGGTCCACACAAAATGAACATAGAGAATCTCAACAGGACTGTTGGACTGATGATTTGTTATTGTTATTGATTCAACTCTTTGTTTGGTATGAAAAATAAATTGGCACAGTTTCAAGCATAGTAATTTGGAATGGCATTGCCAAACCATGCACGCAAAATTCAATGACACTTATCCACCTGAGAGTAACCTCAGGTGCATCAAAATCAAGCAGCATTCTGCTTTCCTTTGTGAGCAGCAAAATTCATCCACAGAAAAACCTCCACCTCAAAGCATTTAAATGAAGCATCTATTAAGATTGCATAGATATAAGGACAACAAACCCTTTTCTGAAGCAACAAAAGTAGAAGTTTGTATGACAGACATATTGCATGCAGACCTTATAACAAAAATGATATTGTAAGGCAAATAAAAGGAGTAGAGTTGTCCATAAATACTTTCCGCAGAATTGCAGCAGATGAAAGCAAAAATGTGACTGATGACGCCCAGCTTTGCTTAGAGAAAATGTGTTTTGCATTCTGCCATTCCTTTAAAAACCAAGAGGTGAGGTTATTCTGAATACAGCTTTTTAATGAGAAAAAATTGTTGGGTCAAGTCGTGTAACTGTGGCACAGATGGCTTCTCTAACACGCAGGGAAAAAGGAAGGGACTTGTAAGCAACAAGAACTCATAGGAAATCATAAAACCAAAAATCAATCACTTCAAAAGTTTGGGGTCCGAACACTACAGGCTTGCGTCATGTGGCTGCTCCAACAGTGTTGTTGTCACGGGGGCCACAGAAACTACGCACTATAGCTTTAAAATCACTTTTGTACATGCTTAGGAAAAAACAACCACAGATCACAATATGATTGCCAATCAGCACAGGCCTAATGGTGAGTAGATAAAAATATAGTAGATAAAATAGAGTAATAACTGTAATACCTGTTTAGAAAATGAATTCATATACTGATTGAATTATTTTGGCTTAACCACGTGCTTCCCTTTCGGTACCTTTTGCAAAGGTTGTTTTTTTCTTATGTCTGCAGTTAGTCCCATTTCTTTAATCTTAAATCACAGAACTAGCAGCAAAAGAGAGTTTGCTATTCTACCTACATCTTCTAAAGCATCCTTTTAATTATACATTTTATGTAGAGACTGGGTCATAGACAATTCAAGGTAAATCTATGCTGGTTTCTAAGGCCAAAGCCTGTGATGTTATTATATTGTGAGGGGTTTTGGTTTAACGCCTGAAAAACAGCAATCAAAACGTTTTGATTAAAGCTTCTGAAATTGCAGCAATGTTGTAATGGATTGCACCACACCGTACAGGTGTTTATTATGTGTGTGTTCTTTTGTCCCCCACTGATATTTAACGCAACAAGTCCTCCAAATTACATAAATGACAAACTACATTGTTTGTCCATGCCCTCTAGAATAACACATAGAAGACGTGATTTCAATTAAAATCCCTGTTGAAAAGTAAAGGTTTTATGAAAATAGATCAGATTTTATTACATAACATCGATATAGTTAAAGGAGAATTCCAGCCATTTTTTACATTAATCGTGATTGTCATAAATATGCTTGTACTTTCGATTGAAAATGCCCATGTTACGTAAACATGTTATACATAGACAACAATACAGTTAGTGGGCCATTAATTGATGACATCAGTGACCACTTACCAGTTTTTACAGTTTACAACAGAAACTACACATCTAAAAAAGGACAACAAACCTCTTTTCAGACAGGTCAGAACAGAAGAGTCTATGGTTGCACTGAAAGATGATCTGCTCTGACAACACTGGTATATCAGAAAAAAGATATTGATAAAGTATATGGTGAATTCCTAAGAATATTAAAATTATTATGTGATAAGAATCGTCAGACTCAAAATTATTGTAAAAAACACTTTATAGAAAATTCATTAAACACAGAACTAAAGAAGCAGAAAATAAATATAAAAATAAGCTAATTACGATTATGAGAACTTGTAAGAGAGAATACTATAGTAAATTATTGGATAATAATAAAAATAATATGAAGGGCATATGGTATATAATAAATAGTATTATAAGAAAGGGCACAAGACATGTTTTAACATGCTATAACTGATCTCATAGAAGAAATCACAAATTCCACAGACAAAAAGAAATATGTAAAGTATCTGAATCTAACTGAAATTTGTATCATTTGCAGACAACACAAACATCTTTGGTTTTACAGCAACTCCTGGACTCAATCACTGCAGAATTCAGAAAAATAAAAACAGTGGTTTGACACAAATAAGTTGTCATTAAAGGTGAGTAAAACCAAATTCATGATATTTAGTAACTGTAAATAAATCAATCAAGTTCAACTACAAATAGAAGGTGTCAATATAGAAAGAGTGAATTAAATGAAATTCCTTGGAGTGATTACAGATGACAGGATTTGCTGAAAATCTCATGCAAAATATATCCAAACAAAACCGTCTAGAAGTATTTCTGTGTTGGCTAAAGCAAAGCACATTCTAGACTACAAGTCACCCCACATTTTGTGTTGTTCAATGGTGTTACCGTATTTAAATTACTGTGTAGAGGTTTGAGGAAACACATATCAAAATTCCTTGAAATCTTTAATCATACTTAAAAAAAGAGCAATGAGAATAATTCATAACAGTGGATATTTAGAACACACCAATTCATTATTTTTACCATCTAAAGCATTAAAATTATTTGACGTAGTCAAACTTTAAACAGCTGTTCACATGTTCAAGGCATCCATCCATCCATCCATCTTCATCCGCTTATCCGGCTATAGGGTAGCGGGGGCAGCAGCTCCAGTAGGGGACCCCAAACTTCCTCCCGAGCCACATCAACCAGCTCCGACTGGGGGATCCCGAGGCGTTCCCAGGCCAGTTGGAGATATAATTCTCCACTAGTCCTGGGTCTTCCCCGAGGCCTCCTCAGCTGGAAGTGCCTGGAACACCTCCCTAGGGAGGCGCCAGGAGGCATCCTTACAGATGCCCGAACCACCTCAACTGGCTTCCTTTCGACGCGAAGGAGCAGTGGCTCTACATCCGAGCTCCTCTCGGATGAATGAGCTTCTCACCCTATCTCTAAGGGAGACGCCAGCCACCCTCCTGAGGAAACCATTTCGGCCGCTTTACCCTGGATCTCGTTCTTTCGGTCATGACCAGCCTTCATGACCATAGGTGAGGGTAGGAACGAAAATTGCCCGGTAGATTGAGAGCTTTGCCTCTGGCTCAGCTCCTGTCACAACGGTGCGATAATGGAAGTAAGACCGCACCGGCTGCTCGATTCTCGACCAACTAGATCCATCTGTCCCTCACTCGCGAACAAGACCCCAAGGTACTTAAATCCTTCACTTGGGGTAAGGCCTCACTCCCCACCGAAGAAAGCATCCATCGGTTTCCAGCTAGGAACCAGGCCTCAGATTTAGAGGTGCTGATCCTCATCCAGCCGCTTCACCACTCGGCTGCGAACCGATCCATGAGTGCTGAAGGTCACAGACCGATGATGCATCAGGACCAATATCTGCAAAAAGCAGCGATGAGATCCGAGCCCACGAACTGCAACCCTCCGCCCGTACGCCTCGATATCCTGTCATAATATTACAAATTGGTGACAAAGCGCAGCCTGGCGGAGGCCAACCCTCCTGGAACGAGTCCGACTTACTGCCGAGAACCCGGACACAGCTCCGCTTTGGTCATACAGAGATTGGATGGCCCTAAGAAGGGACCCCTCACCATATTCCCGCAGCACCCTCCCACAATTTTCCCGGGGGAACCGGTCATACGCTTCTCCAGATCCACAAAACAACTGTAGATGGTTGGGCTACTCCCAGGCCCCCTCCAAGATCCTTGCGAGAGTAAAGATCTGTCGTGTTCCACGACCAGGACGGAATCCGCATTGTTCCTCTTCAATCCGAGGTTGACTAGGGCCGAACCCTCCTTTCCAGCACCTTGGAGTAGACTTTACCAGGGAGGCTGAGAAGTGTGATACCCCTGTAATTGGCACACACCCTGGTCCCCCTTTTGAAGAGGGGAACACCACCCGGTTGCCACTCCTAGGCACCGTCCCAGACTTCCACGCAATGTTGAAGAGGCGTGTCAACCAAGACAGCCCCTCCCACACCAGAGCTTTCAGCATTCTGGACGGATATCATCAATCCCTGGGGCTTTGCCGCTGTGGAGTTGTTTGACTAACTCAGCGACTTCCACCAGGGAAATTGACGACAATCCCCCATACCTCCAGCTCGCTACACAAAGAGGGGTGTCAGCTGGATTTAGGAGTTCCTCAAAGTGTCCTTCCACCGCCCTATTACTCCTCAGTTGAGGTCAACAAGGTCCCACCCTTACTGTATACAGCTTGGATGATTCTCGCTTCCCTTCCTGAGGTGGCGAACGGTTTTCCAGAGCACCTTGGTGCGAACGAAAGTCCTTCTCCATGTCTTCTCCGAATTCTCCCACACCGCTGCTTTGCCTCGTCACAGCAGAGGCTGCAGCCCTTCGGGCCCGTCGGTACCCTGCAACTGCCTCCGGAGTCCTCCGAGACAACATATCCGGAAAGACTCCTTCTTCAGTCGGACGGCTTCCCTGAACACAGGTGTCCACAGGGTGTTCGTGGGGTTACCGCCCTTGAGGCACCAAAACCCTAACCACAATCTCGCCGCCGCAGCTTTAGCAATGGAAGCTTTGAACATTGTCCACTCAGGTCAATGCCCCCAACCTCCACAGGGATGCACGAAAAGCTCCGCGGAGGTGTGAGTTGAAGCGTCGGACAGGGGCCTCCTCCAGGCGTTCCCAGTTTACCCGCACTACCCGTTTGGGCTTACCAGGTTCGTCCAGAGTCTTCCCCCACCCCTGACACAACTCCCAGAGATGTGATACAGTTGACAGCTCTGCCCCTCTCTTCACCCGAGTGTCCAAAACATACGGTTCAAGGCAAGAAACAATTTATTGCCTGGCAACATATCGAAAAGATTTTCTGAAAGAGAGGGGTCTACGACTTAAGGGGAAAGTAAAATTTTAAGACTCCCAGTTTTCAAACGAAAAGGAAGAGTATCTGTTTATCTGTCAGTGGCACTAAATTGTGAAATAAACTAAAAAATGACCAAAGATATTCCAATTCAAACAGAAACAAACAATTCTGTTTACAGAAATAATATTCCACAGATACAGAGAAACAAAGTGCAATCATTAACCGTGGCTCATATTGAACATATTGAATAATTGGTAGTACTGTATGTGTAAATATTTTTGTATACGGGTAAATATACGAATTGGAATAGAACTTTTGAATGCATACTTTTATTGATTATAAATGTGTTATCCTTGTAGACTTATTATTTTGTAGTAATTAATTTGTTGAACAAGGTAGAAAGGGTAGAAAGGGGTAGGAGTATATAAGTTTTACTTCTGCCTACTCCTTTTTGCATGTGTAAACAGAGGTTTAGTACCGGAAATAATGTAGTTTTATTTTTATTGTTTAGTTGTTTTCTTACTAGGGATGAGCGAGTACAGCATTATCTGTATGTGTATCTGTATCTGTATCTGTATCTGTTTACCACATGAATTATTTGTATCCGGATCCGTACTCGGACTGGGCGGGGCCTAAACCGGAAGTGGTTCATTATTAACCCGGAAAGTTTGGTCGCGGTTCTTTCTTGAATGTGCGGGGCTTTAACGGTATGTTATTTAAGCATGCATGGATATGAGTTGATCAAAATTTTTATATTATTGCTGATTTGAAAAATATTACATGACAGCATAGAGCTTCAGATCAATGGTGTGTCAATGGTACACAAACTATATTCGAACGTTTTGCAACAATGAAACACAACACATGGTTGAAATACTGAAGT
The DNA here is from genome assembly GCF_008692095.1 of Etheostoma spectabile. NCBI lineage: Eukaryota > Metazoa > Chordata > Actinopteri > Perciformes > Percidae > Etheostoma > Etheostoma spectabile. Next base: position 15,214,691 of record NC_045734.1, read on the forward strand.
TAAATGTAATGAAAAGAGTTGTGCATATCAATGCACGTTTCTCTTTTTTTAACTTTAATTTTTTTATGAGCAGTGATTTTTTTTTTTTTGAGTTTCTTTTTTTTTATTTCAACACCAGTCATAGGTCGTGTTTGTGTGTGTCGTGTGTGTCGTGTGTGTGTGTTGTGTGTGTGGTGTGGTTGAGTAGAGAGAGAGACGCAACGCAGAGAGAGGGGGCGGGGTTCCGGCAGCTGGACAGTAAAAAAAAAAACTCCGATGGCAGATGACCGCACGGGATTTGCATTAAACCAAGCAGCACTCGAAACCCACGTTTCACCAGAAACTACTGGTTATATGTAAGGACTACAACCGAAGTTAAAAACAAACCTGAAGCGGAAGAAACCCTAAACGTTTAATGGAACACGCGCAGACCACGTAACTGCCTGCCTGACGAGGCGACGCGGGAGCGTGAGAGAGAGAGAAGAGGGAGAGAGAAGCAGAGCTAGCAGAGAGCAGAAGAGAGAGAGGAGAGAGATACAGTGAATAGAGACTGCCGATGAGTGCATTTCTCCTAGTCTTCTGGTGTGTGTGTGATTGTCCGAGCGTGTTTGTAGCCCGGGGTGGGCGCTGTGAGTCATCACAGAACGCTGCGCGTGCGGGCCAGTTGCGGAGGGCTTGGTGTATTCAATTCCGAGCACTGGTGATATTGACTCATATTACTCGTATAATACTTGTACTCGGCAAAAGTGCTTTATCACTGTGCTTTATCACGCTGTCACTGTGCAAGCCACATACATCATTTTCCCCATTTCCATGGAGGTACATAGACCCTGATATGGTCAAAACCCATACAGTGCTCAAATACCTTTTTTTGAAGGGAATAAACTTCAAGTTTTAGTCGCAAAGCCTCGACTTGTTCTCTGGAGGACATAGCCACACCACCGCCGCTCCGTGGATTTATGTCAGGAATGTCACAGAAGCCTGGCTGAACACACTCATCTTGTTGTTCCTGTTCACATTGCACAGACATTTTAATTGTATTTTATGTCTGTTAAGAAGCACAAAGGCACTGTAAAACTTGCCCCGACAACTGCCGTTTTAGCTCAGTGGAAGCTTGTACACGTAGCCGCAGCCACTCAGTGTTGCCTGCACTGGTTCGGGTTGGGGCTTTTTCAGTCCAAAGTACTCGCATATTTATGACTATCAAGATTAACGTAAAAAATGGCCGGAATTCTCCAGACAGGCTGACCATTTTGACAGACTACTGCCGTCCAAAGATGATACCAAAGCTAAATAACATTTTCCTAAATAAAAATGAGTGAAGAGTGGAGCTCTGAGATAGAGTGGAGGTTATTATCTGTGCTCAGTTTACTGTGCATCAGTACACACAAAATCATGGCAGGATAACGGCAACTTCTTCATCTTTCCAAAATGTTGTCAGACACACTAATCTGTGCCTGTCAGTGTTAAAAACAAGCCCTTTTTTGCGGATGTACATTGATCGCCGCTATTTCAAAAGCTTGTAATTGTTAGGGGTTCTAGTTCTTTTGTTTTCCTCAAAGCCCTTGGAGTCAGCCTAAAAGAATCTATACAAATTGGATTAGAGCTTCAGGAAATGCAGGAATGTTGTATGGCATTGCTCTACATTGTCCAGATGTGCATGTTATTACGTCTACCCCTGGTATTTAATATATCCTTCTTGCCCAAGATATATTGCTTCTTCTTTTTTTGAGATGCATTACCATGAGAGGTGGACAGTAACAAAACACATTTACTCACGTTACTGGACATTTACCATCTGGTAGCCCTGCTTGCTAGCAACCACCTGGATGCCTGGCTAGTAGCCTGCTACAGGTAGCCCTGCTTGTTAACCTGCTGCTTGTCACCACCTGCATGTCCTGCTGGTAGCCTACTACTGGTATCCCTGCTGCTAGTCTGCTGTCAGTAGCTCTTCTTCTAGCCACCACCTGGTTCCCTGTGGCTACCTCTGCTGGTAGCCCTGCTTGCTAGCCGCCTCCTGGATGCCCTGCTGCTACCCTGCTACTGGTAGCCCTGTTGCTAGTCTGCTGTCAGTAGCCCTGCTTCTTAGCCTGCTGCTGATAGCCCGACTTGCTAATGCTATACATCACTCAACACTAGCCACCACCTGGATGCCCTGCTGTTAGCTTGTTGCTGGTAGCCCTGCTTGCTAGCCACCTCCTGGATGCCTTGCTGCTATCCTTCTACTGGTAGCCCTCTTCCTGCTTCCTAGCTCCAAGCTACTGTTCCGGCAAACCCCCAAAGAGAAAGAAGGGGGGGGGCCCCCGACCCCACACCCCCCCTGACCCGTCCCTTTTAGGCTTCTCAACTAAATCTTAACTTGACATCATGCATTTGTTTATATTCTTCATACTTATACAGTTCAGCCCTGTACTAGATGAATTTAGTATGTCCAAAATGAGAAGCAGTATATTAATACAGTTAAACTATGGTCATTTCCAACTACACTACAAGTCATTATGAGATATATCGCCAAAAAATCAACCTGTGTAACCAAAAACTGTTCACAAGTAATTAAGACTCTAATCTCCGAATTACTGCTGCTAAATGACTATTTTACTGTGTCAGATTACTCTTTTTCTCAGTTCAGAGACAGTGGTATGACAAACATTACCCAGCCAAACAAAACTGCGGTGTATGATTATGCTTTATTGATGTTATCTGGTAATTCATCCCAATCCTGGTCCTGTTCCTGGTCCTCCTAATACTTTGCATCCTAGCCACTCCTTCAGACATCAAAGCAGACATGCCTTGGTTTTATACATTTAAATGTTAGAAGCCTTGCCCTAAAATGGATATGATCAATATCTGGCTAATAACCAATGCTGTATCATTGTTATCTCTGAAACCGGCTTAAAAAGTCTGTATCTGATATATATTTCTATTGAAGGTTATAAAGTTTATAGAACTGATCGGTTGGCAAAGGGTGGGGTTGCCATATATGTGAAATCTAAGTTCATAAGCTCTGTAACCCTGTCACTACCTAAAGCTAACAGTTTGAAATTCTGACCTTGAAAGTGAATTCTCAAACATTCGGATATTACAGTAGTTGGGTGCTATAGACCTCCATCTGCCTCAAAGGATGCTTTCCGATCTATATCCCAAATATTACTGAAATTAATGACTCTGAATTTATCCTTATGGGGGATATGATTGGGACTGGCTTTCTGGGAACTCTGATTGTTTTAAAGACTTTTTAATGACCTAATTTAGTGCAACTTATTAATGACAACAGAATAAATCCCAAGCAGAAATAAAATCTACTCTCCTTGATTTAATCATAACAAACTCTGTTTATAAATATACCTCAACGCCGTATTTTGTAATGACGTCAGTGATCATTGCAGTCGCTTGTGTAAGAAATACAAAAATTCCCAGGTAAAATCGCGCATCTCCTAAAAAGACATTTTAAAAGTTTTGAACACAGGCTTTCTGCATGATCTGTATCACAGTGATCTCAGTAGGGTTTCTTGTTTCGCGATGCTGAAATGGCATGGAAATTTTTTCATTCAAATTTTATTTCCATTGTAAATAACATGTACCATCAAAGTTTAGGATCAGTGGTAAGGACAACCCTTGGTTCTCAGACACCTTCAGAGCTAATCTGTTTGAGAAATAAAATGTGGGCACAAGCTAGATTCTCCATTCCTCTGATGATTGGACTGCATTTAGAACTGTAAAAACAAGTGTACTTTGATAGTTAGAAAGTCCAAATCTGAGTTTTATTTGAAGTCAGTCACAGAAAACTTAAACACCCTTTAAAGTTTTGGAAATCATTTAATCCTTGTCAGGTGCACGTGTGACCTCAAACCTCCCCGAACAGATTCTCATTGGTTCAGATGAAATAAAAGACAAAGCAGCTATATTCAATCAGTTTAATAACACTTTATTCAGGCGGGATTCTATTTGATCAAACTGTCAATAAATCTGTCCCATGTCCTGCCATGTCAGCATCTGAAACTGAAAATGTAATCGAATATTTTCTATTTAAACCGATTTCAGTGTTTGAGTTCATAAGCTCTCAAGGCATTGATCATAAAAATTCGCAGGTCCAGATAATCTGGATCCCTTTCGTTAAAAGTGTCAGCTGTATGATTGCTGAGCCTATGCGCATTTTTTATTGAGTCTTCTTCTCCAACTCCATTCCCAAAAGTTGGAAAGCAGCCTATGTTCCCCTCTACATAAAGTGGAGACTCATAAGAACTGAATAATTACCGTCCAATATCAAACTCTCTGTTCTGTCAAAGATCTTGGAATCACTTGTGGATATACAGTTAAAACAGTACTTAGCTGACAAAAATATTTTCAATAATTTTCAGTCAGGGTTCAGAAGTGGCCATAGCACTATCACTGCTGCTACATTAGTGACAAATGATATTATTGGCGCCTTAGATAAGAAGCAACACTCTGCTGCATTATTTGTTGATCTTTCTAAGGCATTTGATTCAGTTGATCATGGATTGTTACTGACCAAACTATGTTCAGTTGGTTTAAGTGAAAAGGCTGTTGCATGGTTCGAAAATTATCTTGTAGATCGTACTCAATGTGTTTATGCTGAAGGTTATAAATCTGATTTTCTTAAGATAACCAAAGGTGTCCCTCAAGGATCAATCTTAGGACCGATTCTGTTTTCAATTTTTATAAATGATTTAGATAGAGATATTCAAGCCAAATTACACTTATACGCTGATGATACAGTGGTTTACACCCAGGCTTCCACCATTTCAGCAGCAGTGCAGGAACTTCAGACTGCATTTCAGACATTGCAAAATACATTATTGAGTCTAAAACTGGTTTTAAATACACAGAAAACAAAGTTTATGGTCTTCTCAAAAGCTCGAAAACAGCTACTTGACAATTATGGCCTCTTGTCCTTAGATGGGAACTCAATTGACAGAGTGTCTTCATATAAGTACTTGGGGATATGGATAGATGATAAGCTCTCCTTCAATGAACAATTATTGCTTTGGTCAGAACTTAAAGTAAAGCTTGGCTTTTATTTTAGAAACAAATCTTGTTTTTTTATTGCTAAGAAGAAACTTGTGGAGCTACTTTTCTGTCTGTAATTGATATGGAGATATATTGTCCATGCATGCCACATCATCCATCTTGCGTCATGTTGATTTAGTTTACCATGCATCACTACGATTCATAACTAATACAAAGTCCCTCACCCATCACTGCATTCTTTATGATTTAGTTTGGTTGGACATCACTTAAATTCGTAGACAACAACCACTGGTATATCTTTATTTATAAAGCTATACTTGGCAAACTTCCACTGTACCTCTGTAATCTCCTCTCTGTCTGCTCAGGTACCTATCAGCACGCTCTTCAAATGGTTGCTGTTTAACGTGCCACAAGTTGCAACCGAATTAGGAGAACTGCTTTTCTATTATTCAGCACCTTGGGGTGGAATAATCACAGAAAGTACTAAAGTTAGAAACCCTTATGTCCATTAATGAATTTAAAACTATTGTAGAAGGTTGTGATGGAGACATGTTCTTGTTTTCTTGAGAGCTCTAACTGTGTTTTTTAACATTTTGTACTTTGTACTTTTTTACCTTGAAATGTAACTTGGTGTTTTGTATTTGTTGTGATTTGGCTGCTACCTTGCCAGTCTCTCTTTTAAAAGAGATTCTGAATCTCAATGGGACTTCCTGGTTAAATAAAGGATTAATAATAAATAAAAAAATAATAAATTGAGTTAGACTGGGTAAACCCGACCCACTAAGCCGGCAATTTAATTTCGCCCTGTAGCTCGGTCTGGAAACCTGCACGTTTAATTCTCCTGCTTC
>NC_045734.1:15220516-15222202 GCF_008692095.1 Etheostoma spectabile
TTTGCGGGAACCAATCACAAACTGGCTCATCTACCTGGTGCGCTACTGGCGAAAGAGAAGCGACCAAGCAACTTCTTGTTTACATTTAACATAGCGGCCACCGAACGCCACCAAAGCGCAGTAACCCGTTGATGCCGCTGTCACATCTAAGTCACCCGGATCGTTAGTCAGACTGGTTGAAGGACTATCCAATTGCGTATGGAGTCATTTGAACTATGCCCGTTGGTCTCACCTCTGATGCACAGAAAAACACAGAGCAGACTTCCTAAACTAACGCTCAATCTCAAATCTATTGAGCTTTGCTTGGTCTGGTGTTAGCCAGAATAGTATTGAGTAGTTTTGTTGTTTGTTGTTTTCAAGTAGTTTTTAAAACTGTAATTCAGAACATACTTGATTGTGTTTTTAGTGAAGTTTTGTATTTCACTACATTACAAATCCCATCCGTTACTGAGTAAAAAAGAAAAAGAACTTGGACTAACAAAAACTGAAAGAAAGATAAAATAAAGTGACAGATCACTGGTTCGTCAATGTATGGCACTTTTACTTTCAATTGATTGTTTGAAAATGTTTCATGGGATAGTCTGAAATACAATTGCACAGTATACCTTCCTAAGGGTCTTAAATGTCACATGTGATATGTGTTATGTTGTTATTACATGTGTATACATTAATATATATGTTTATACATTTGTGTAGATTTGTCTTTGATTAAAAACAAAATAATGTTGGCATTATGACCCCTTGTCCTATTTTCACTACAAGGGAGAGATCCCCCACCCCGTTTTACAGTTTTGTTTTATGAAACTAAGCAACTTTTACTGAAAGTACATTTTGAATTAACTGCTTATTTCTTTTACTTTTTTTCAGACAGGTAATTTCGCTTGTACTTGAGTAATATTACATCAAAATATTGGTACTTTTACTTGAGTACAATAATTTAGTCTTTTTCCACCTCTGATTACCATATCCAGTATACTGTACATGTAGTGACAGTTCCACAAACGTTTGACACACTTCATGCAGCACTGACATTCAGGCAAGTCAGGATGTCATTATGTGTCTCTTTATCCCAGATAAGGGCAAATTGGTTTTCCGGTCTACTATACTTGAAGAGGTGAACATTTACATTTAGATATGCGTTTGTGTTCATAATATTACTGTAAGTGCCCTATTTTCCGCTTTCTGAATTGTCAGCGTATTCACAAGACAAGAGAGACATAAATCATAAAATACCAAGTAAATGCTGCAATCAAGTCTGTCCTTTTGCCATAATGCAGCAAAAATCACTGTGTTATTTTCATACCACCCTGAAATACAATTTTTCTTCTTGCAAAAAACAAATTATTACTCAAATGAAATTAATACACACCAATGGCTATAGGGCTGCAAATAACACTGTACAGTGCTAAATGGAGATGAGCACAGTAAGTCTACATAATAGATGTACTAAACAGGCAGTTTGTCTCCAATGGCCTCAATAAACAGCCACATCGCCATCTAGTGAAACTGAAACGAAACAGAAGCTTGAAAGCTGAATTGAAGTTACAGTAGCTGCTGCTGTCGTGCAGGATAGTGCTGACCTTGTGTATGTCATTGGGGATATAAACACCCATTGAGGTATTCTACACACAGACAAGGTGTACTAACAAATGCAAAGATTTCTCACACACACACACACACACACAC